>NC_085998.1:1577675-1602675 GCF_030014385.1 Trichomycterus rosablanca
ATATTATGGATTATAAATTATAGGTTATAAATGATAGATTATACATTATAAATTATAGTGTATAGATTATAGACTAAACATTATAAATAAATGATAGATTATAAATTATAGTGTATAGATTATAGACTATACATTATAAATAAATGATACATTATACATTATGGATTATAAATGATAGATTATAAATTATAGATTAGATTTTAGATTATAGATTTTAGATTGTAGGAAGTCCATATGGATGAAGAACCAGGACTATGGGAACGCTGGTCAGCATCAGTTTTGTGTAACATGTAGATAAAACAGCTGGATTTATTCAGTAGGACGAGCGTCCACATACTTTCAGCCTCACAGTGAATCTGAGAACTTCACTGACGTGCAAGTACGTGTGGAGGTTCTCGACCACACTGCTAACTGAACAGTACAGATTAGAAACCCCCCGGTGTGAGTCTGACCACACCCACTCCCCCGAGGTGTTCCTGACCTTCGTCCCGTCCACGCTGATGATGCGGTAGGTGTTGCGTGCGCTGTCGTAGAAGTAGGAGACGGTGACGGCCTGTTTGCTGGCGGGAACCCAGTTCTTCTTGGTGCTGGGGTCGATCTGGAAGACGTGAGCTCGCGTGGTGAAGATCGGCTGCTCCCTGAGAGAGAGAGAGAGAGAGAGAGAGGGAGAGAGAGAGAGAGAGAGAGAGAGAGAGAGAGAGAGAGAGAGAGAGAGAGAGAGAGAGAGAGACGTTACGAACCACTAATATTCACCGAGGATTCTCATCATCACCACGTCATGTTCCATTAAATACAGCAGGAGAGTAAAAACCACGTCTCTGTTCTCCAGGTTCTCTAACGTTCCTACAACCCCATCATCCCTGTCTGAATAAACTACTGCAGGAGGACTGAGGGGAACACTGAGGAAAATACTGAAGGGAACACTGAGGAGAAAGAGTGGGACATAAAGAGAAGAGGAGAGCACTGAGGGGAACACTGAGGTTAGAGTGGAAAACAGGGGAACACTGAGGGAAACACAGAGGAAAAGGGAACACTGAAGGAAACTCCAAGGCGAACACCGAGGGGAACAATGAGAGGAACACAGAGAGGAACACTTTAGGAAATACCTAGGGGAGAGGAGAAAAAGGGAAGGGAAACACTGAAGGGAAACACTGAGCTAAAGACTGAGAGGAATCCTGAGGAGAACACTGAGGGGAGTAGAGGAACACTAAAAGGGAACACTAAGGGAAACACCAATGTTAGAGGGGAACACTGAGGAAAGACTGAGGGAAGAACAGAGGGTAACACTTCAGGGGAAACACTGAGAGGGACCACCGGGGGGAACAATGAGAGGGAGACAGAGGAACACTTTAGGGAAGACCAAGGGGAGAGGAGAGGACTCTGTGAAGGGGAACACTGACGTGAAGACTGAGAGGAACACTGAGGGAGAGAGGAACACTAAGGGGAACTCTGATGAGGAAAGGAAACACTGATGGAACACTGAATGTAACACTGAGGGGAAACTAAGGGGAACATTGAGGTGAAAAGGGAACACTGGAGGGAACTCTAAAGGGAACACTGAGGTGAGAAAGGAACATAGGAAAACACTGAGGGGAACACTAAGGTGAGAGTGGAACACAGAGGGAAACACTTAGGGGATGAGTGGAACACTGATGGGACCACTGATGGGACCACTGATGGGAACACTGATGGGACCACTGATGGGAACACTGATGGGAACACTGATGGGAACACTGATGGGAACACTGATGGGAACACTGATGGGAACACTGATGGGAACACTGAGAGGAACACTGAGAGGAACAGAGGAACACTGAGGGAAACACTGAGGAAAAAAGGGAACACAGAGGGAAACTGAGGGAAACACTGAGGTCTCAAACCACACACTGTACTTATATTATATAACGCTCACGCCCCCTCACCCAGATCCCTAACCAGGTCTCACTGAGGGGAACACTGAGAGAAACACTGAGGGGAAAAGAGAACACTGAAGGGAACACTGAGGGGAACACTAAGGAAAAAAGGGAACACTGAGGGGAACACTGAGGTCTCAAACCACACACTGTACTTATATTATATAACGCTCACGCCCCCTCACCCAGTTCCCTAACCAGGTCTCACTAAGGGGAACACTGAGGGGAACTCTGAGGGGAAAAGAGAACACTGAAGGGAACACTGAGGGGAACACTGAGGAAAAAAGGGAACACTGAGGGGAACACTGAGGTCTCAAACCACACACTGTACTTATATTATATAACGCTCACGCCCCCTCACCCAGTTCCCTAACCAGGTCTCACTGAGGGGAACACTGAGAGAAACACTGAGGGGAAAAGAGAACACTGAAGGGAACACTGAGAGGAACACTGAAGAAAAAAGGGAACACTGAGGGGAACACTGAGGTCTCAAACCACACACTGTACTTCTATTATATAACGCTCACGCCCCCTCACCCAGTTCCCTAACCAGGTCTCACTGAGGGGAACACTGAGGGGAACACTGAGGGGAAAAGAGAACACTGAAGGGAACACTGAAGGGAACACTGAGGGGAACACTGAGGGGAACACTGAGGGGAACACTGAGGAAAAAAGGGAACACTGAGGGGAACACTGAGGTCTCAAACCACACACTGTACTTATATTATATAACGCTCACGCCCCCTCACCCAGTTCCCTAACCAGGTCTCACTGAGGGGAACACTGAGAGAAACACTGAGGGGAAAAGAGAACACTGAGGGGAACACTGAGGTCTCAAACCACACACTGTACTTCTATTATATAACGCTCACGCCCCCTCACCCAGTTCCCTAACCAGGTCTCACTGAGGGGAACACTGAGAGAAACACTGAGGGGAAAAGAGAACACTGAAGGGAACACTGAGGGGAACACTGAGGTCTCAAACCACACACTGTACTTCTATTATATAATGCTCACGCCCCCTCACCCAGTTCCCTAACCAGGTCTCACTGAGGGGAACACTGAGGGGAACACTGAGGAGAAAAGAGAACACTGAAGGGAACACTGAAGGGAACACTGAGGGGAACACTGAGGGGAACACTGAGGAAAAAAGGGAACACTGAGGGGAACACTGAGGTCTCAAACCACACACTGTACTTATATTATATAACGCTCACGCCCCCTCACCCAGTTCCCTAACCAGGTCTCACTGAGGGGAACACAGAGAAACACTGAGGGGAAAAGAGAACACTGAAGGGAACACTGAGGTCTCAAACCACACACTGTACTTCTATTATATAACGCTCACGCCCCCTCACCCAGTTCCCTAACCAGGTCTCACTGAGGGGAACACTGAGGGGAACACTGAGGGGAAAAGAGAACACTGAAGGGAACACTGAGGGGAACACTGAGGAAAAAAGGGAACACTGAGGGGAACACTGAGGTCTCAAACCACACACTGTACTTATATTATATAACGCTCACGGCCCCTCACCCAGTTCCCTAACCAGGTCTCACTGAGGGGAACACTGAGAGAAACACTGAGGGGAAAAGAGAACACTGAGGGGAACACTGAGGTCTCAAACCACACACTGTACTTCTATTATATAACGCTCACGCCCCCTCACCCAGTTCCCTAACCAGGTCTCACTGAGGGGAACACTGAGGGGAACACTGAGGGGAAAAGAGAACACTGAAGGGAACACTGAGGGGAACACTGAGGAAAAAAGGGAACACTGAGGGGAACACTGAGGTCTCAAACCACACACTGTACTTATATTATATAACGCTCACGCCCCCTCACCCAGTTCCCTAACCAGGTCTCACTGAGGGGAACACTGAGAGAAACACTGAGGGGAAAAGAGAACACTGAGGGGAACACTGAGGTCTCAAACCACACACTGTACTTCTATTATATAACGCTCACGCCCCCTCACCCAGTTCCCTAACCAGGTCTCACTGAGGGGAACACTAAGAGAAACACTGAGGGGAAAAGAGAACACTGAAGGGAACACTGAGGGGAACACTGAGGGGAACACTGAGGAAAAAAGGGAACACTGAGGGGAACACTGAGGTCTCAAACCACACACTGTACTTATATTATATAACGCTCACGCCCCCTCACCCAGTTCCCTAACCAGGTCTCACTGAGGGGAACACTGAGAGAAACACTGAGGGGAAAAGAGAACACTGAAGGGAACACTGAGGGGAACACTGAAGAAAAAAGGGAACACTGAGGGGAACACTGAGGTCTCAAACCACACACTGTACTTCTATTATATAACGCTCACGCCCCCTCACCCAGTTCCCTAACCAGGTCTCACTGAGGGGAACACTGAGAGAAACACTGAGGGGAAAAAAGAACACTGAAGGGAACACTGAGGGGAACACTGAGGTCTCAAACCACACACTGTACTTCTATTATATAACGCTCACGCCCCCTCACCCAGTTCCCTAACCAGGTCTCACTGAGGGGAACACTGAGGGGAAAAGAGAACACTGAAGGGAACACTGAAGGGAACACTGAGGGGAACACTGAGGAAAAAAGGGAACACTGAGGGTAACACTGAGGTCTCAAACCACACACTGTACTTATATTATATAACGCTCACGCCCCCTCACCCAGTTCCCTAACCAGGTCTCACTGAGGGGAACACAGAGAAACACTGAGGGGAAAAGAGAACACTGAAGGGAACACTGAGGGGAACACTGAGGTCTCAAACCACACACTGTACTTCTATTATATAACGCTCACGCCCCCTCACCCAGTTCCCTAACCAGGTCTCACTGAGGGGAACACTGAGGGGAACACTGAGGGGAAAAGAGAACACTGAAGGGAACACTGAAGGGAACACTGAGGGGAACACTGAGGAAAAAAGGGAACACTGAGGGGAACACTGAGGTCTCAAACCACACACTGTACTTCTATTATATAACGCTCACGCCCCCTCACCCAGTTCCCTAACCAGGTCTCAACACTGTGACATCACTATTACAAACACCTGAACCCTTTGAGCAGTGCATTATGGGTAATGGGTTAATCCATACTGGTTAGGCTACATAGTTTTCACAGAAACGCGAGAGGTGACGAGTCCTCTTCACCCGGGCAGTGAGCAGGGCGTGGTTCAGATGGACGTGCCATCGGAGGGAGTTCCGTCACCCTGCGCCGCTCGTCTGAACCTCACGGATGGAGTTAAAAAAACAAAAATGCCTCAGATCAAGCCGAAACCACATTTCTGCCATTCTTCTTCTTCTTCTGCTGCTGCTGCTGCTGCTGGAGAATGTGAGGAATGAGGTTCAACTGGTTAGTGGAACACCAGGAGAAGTGATGATGGTCCTCAAAGCACCAAGACGCTTAAAGACCAAACGGTCACCGAAGTGTTCCCTTTACCCTCAGTGTTCCCTTTACCCTCAGTGTTCCCTTTAGCCTTAGTGTTCCTCTTCCCTTCAATGTTCTTGCCCTTCAGTGTTCCCCTCTCCTCTGTATTCCTCTCTTTCCTCAGTGTTTCCCCTAAGTGTTTCCCCAATGTTCCCCCAGTGCCCCCTCAGTGTTCTCTTTTCCACATAAGTGTTCCCCCCAGTGTTCCCTTTTCCCCTCAGTGTTTCCCCCTGTGCCCCCCCCACAGTGTTCCCTTTTCCCCTCAGTGTTCTGAACTCGGCTGGGTGCCCCTAGAGGACAAAATCGTCCACTAGTCTGCTGAGAGGGAAAAGACGGGAATAAAAAGTGGGCGGGGTCTTTGATGCTGTGTAAGGACCCTGGTTAGTACAGAAGTGGAGGAACGTGGAGATCAGCGCGTGACTCTCCGTGTGTGAGACCGACCTCACGCGCCGATCCACCGAAGTACGGGCGAATAAGAAGGGGTCGAGTTAGAGGGCGGGCGTGTCAGGAGAATATACCCTCCTCATACACCATCGGGGGCTCCAGCAGAGGAACAGGAACTGGCTATGACTAAACCGTAAGCATGCGAGTTGACATCAAGCCGGCTCAACTGTGGACAGTGTCGCTCACATCCTGAGTGTGAATACCAGGACTGATCCATCACGCTGAAACAGTGACCCCTCCTGTCTGGTCCTGGTATAGTGTGAAATCCTGTAGGTAGTTTGTAGCCAGTGGTTTCTGTACGTTATTGCGCCCCCTTCCATGTAGTACCCATCACACACACACACACACACACACACACACACACACACACACACACACACACACACACACACACACTCCCGAGTCACTGAGCTAGAGAGACGAGACCAGGCGGAGCCTCCAACTGTTAAGTGGACTTTAAATAGACACACACACACACACACACACTTGTGCAACCCACCACTGACCCCGAGCATCGAATGAGGTTCACAGAGATGCCAACACACACACACACACACACACACTTGATTCACGAGGTCAGGTGGTATGGTGCACAGATATGGAAACACACACACACCCCTCTAAAGTTAATAAGTCAGGCAGTTCGAAGTCAGACCAGTGTGTGTGTGTGTGTGTGTGTGTGTGTGTGTGTGTGTGTGTGTGTGTGTGTGTGTGGTTAATCTATAAGCCTGTCTGGCCGAGGCGGCCTCAGGCCCGACACACTGCAGGGACATCGATCAGATCTCAACACACACACACACAAAAAAAAGATACACACACATACAGACACACACACACAGACACACATACAAAGACACACACACAAACACACATACAAAGACACACACACAAACACAAAGATACAAACATACACAGACACACACACACAGACACACAGATACACACACACAGACACACACATACACAGATACACACACACACAAAAACACACATACACACATACAAAGACACACACACACAAAGATACACACACATACACAGACACACACACACACACACAGATACATACACACAGACACACACATACACAGATACACACACACACAGAAACACACATACACACATACAAAGACACAGACACACACACACAAAGATACACACACATACACAGACACACACAGACACACAGATACACACACAGACACACACATACACAGATACACACACACACACAGAAACACACATACACACATACAAAGACACAAAGACACACACACAAAGATACACACACACACACACACACACACACACACAGATACATACACACAGACACACACATACACAGATACACACACACACAGAAACACACATACACACATACAAAGACACACACACATACAAAGACACACACACACACACAAACACACACACATTCAGGGTAGCACCGTCACCTCACAGTGACAAGGTCCTGGGTTCGATTCCCAGGTGGAGCGGTCTGGGTCCTTTCTGTGTGAAGTTTTGCATGTTCTCCCCGTGTCTGTGTGGGTTTCGTCCAACAGTACAAAGACGTGCAAGTGAGGTGAACTGGAGCTACTAGAAATGACCTTAGGTGTGTGTGTGTGTGTGTGTGTGTGTGTGTGTGTGTAAGTGTGTTTGCCCTGTGCTGGACTGGGACCTATCCGGGCTGCGTCCCACCTTTCGCCCAGTGCATCAGACCCACAGCGACCCTGACCAGGATATAACGGTAATAAAACAGACACTGAATGAATTAGAATTTTTGAATGAAGTGTGTGTGTGTGTGTGTGTGTGTGTGTGTAATAAAAATGTGGACCAATCAAAATCAGATATTGTAACCCAGACACTATAAGCAGTAGGTGCAGTGTTGTTAGGAAGGAAAGAGTAAGTGGATTATCTGGAGGTTTTGTGTTTTGTTCGAGGGTGTTTCGTTGTGGTTGCTGTGCTTTAGGTGTGTGTGTGTGTGTGTGTGTGTGTGTGTGTGTCGGTTTCAGTGCACTGTTGCGTAATTCGAGACTCCCCCAACCGGTCTGTTAGCTCCGACATGTCCGACCAGTTTTATTTACACACACACACACACACACACACACACACACACACACACACACTTTAGTCATCTCTGCTCTGGATGTGACAGCACATGCGTTCCTATAGTCACGAGTTCCAACACAAACCCGACTAGGCGTTTTATTCTTATGATCAGGGCTCTACTAATTCAGGGGTGAGTTTTTCAGACTCAGGTACCAGAGTCGTGTTTTTAGCTGCGTCCACATCCTGGACGTTTTGTGTAACCGATTGCTGGTGTAACCGAGCGTGTTTAGAGTTGCTGTGTTTATAAAGAGAGAAATAAACTGAACACAGATGAACTCTGAGGAGCAGAAAACTTCACTGGCTTGTTCTATTGAGGTGCAGCACAGAGACGATCACGTGTGTAGAGAAACACACTTTTACGTTCATTATGGATCCACAGAGGGACAAAACGCCTCAATACGTAAACACAGGCTCGCTAGAACCGCCTCTATTACATACGCTACGCTAATAATAAATGTTAGATCTCTAAACACACGTTACGTTTTAATCATTACAGTAAATTGTATATTACACGGGAAGCGGCTCATTTTACCGTCCGTGACGTGATTTTCACGGCTGTGAATAAGGGAGGGCTTTAGATGTAGATCGCAGAACCGAAAACACACCCGAAGCTTCACCGTAACAGAAGGACAAGTTAACTGTGATATACACCAATCAGTCATAACATTAAAACCACCTCCTTGTTTCTACACTCACTGTCCATTTTATCAGCTCCACTTACCATATAGAAGCACTTTGTAGTTCTACAATTACTGACTGTAGTCCATCTGTTTCTCTACATGCTTTGTTACCCCCTTTCACCCTGTTCTTCAATGGTCAGGACCACGACAGGACCCCCACAGAGCAGGTATTATTTAGGTGGTGGATGATTCTCAGCACTGCAGTGACACTGACATGGTGCTGGTGTGTTAGTGTGTGTTGTGCTGGTATGAGTGGATCAGACACAGCAGTGCTTCTGGAGTTTTTAAACACCTCACGGTCACTGCTGGACTGAGAATAGTCCACCGACCAAAAACATCCAGCCGACAGCGCCCCGTGGGCAGCGTCCTGTGTCCACTGATGAAGGTCTAGAAGATGAGCGACTCAAACAGCAGCAATAGATGAGCGATCGTCTCTGACTTTACATCTACAAGGTGGACCGACTAGGTAGGAGTGTCTAATAGAGTGGACAGTGAGTGGACACGGTGTTTAAAAACTCCAGCAGCGCTGCTGTGTCTGATCCACTCATACCAGCACAACTCACACTAACACACCACCACCATGTCAGTGTCACTGCAGTGCTGAGAATCATCCACCACCTAAATAATACCTGCTCTGTGGGGGTCCTGTGGGGGTCGTAGAGAAACAGATGCACTACAGTCAGTAATTGTAGAACTACAAAGTGCTTCTATATGGTAAGTGGAGCTGATAACATGGACAGTGAGTGTAGAAACAAGGAGGTGGTTTTAATGTTATGGCTCATTGATGTAAATAGATTTATCGTTTTATCTGACTGAGCCACCACGCTCATACAAAGCTAATACACCAAAAAAATCCACATGTATTAATTTAAAGCTCCTCCTTCCAACCTGAGGACGCTATACGGTACATCCAATCATAACAAAAACAGTGACGGAGATCAATAAAAAAATAAAAAAATAAATAAAGGCGACACAGAATCAACAATCAGAAAACCAGAGTTGCCAACCTAGCCGGGCGCCCACACAAACACAACTGGCCGTACTCGAGGGAGGGAAGATCGGACTGAGTCTGGTCCCACTGATCCTTCAATATCCCAATGGAGGGGGGGTCACACAGAGCTTAGCGTGACTGTGTACCTGATACGGCTCTGTGTGGGAACTCAACACTGGTAGGTGATAAGAAGCGGCTGGAGATCAGACATGTCAGCGTTTTAGTCCTATAGATCATGTCTGAATCTGTCAGACTGGAATTCCGCCACCGCTGTGGCCCAACTGACAAACACGACTGGCTTTGACTGTGTACGAGGGAGGGAAGGTTGAACAGCGTCGGATCCGGGGTCACATGGTGCGAACCCAACACTGGTAGGTGATAAAAAGCGGCGGGAGATCGAACACGTGCCAGAGGGGCGTGTGGTGATCCTGGTCTCCTCGATCGGATCGAGGTTGCGCAAACGGCAGTGGGTTGACAATCGGGAACTGGACATGACCAAGGAAAAAGGAGCCGTTTCCGTGGCTCCTAGTCCAAACGTAAACACCAGCACGTCCATTTACAGAACTTGGTGGACGATTCTATCCTAAACGACTAACAACTGTGAGAATTTAAAGAGTCAAGGGCCTCACTCAAGGGCCCAACACTGGCAACTCGGGCTCAGCACGGACCTCTGTCCTCAGGGATGGGGCTTAAACCAACAACCTGCCGATCACTAGTCCAGTACTTTTATCTCTGAGCCACCACACACTTGCGGTATGAAGGTACAGCAGTTCAGTCTCGCTGGAATGAAGTCAGACAGTAAGATTTCGGACTGTGGTGGTGACACGGCCTCGAACCCGCGGGTTTTAACCTCGACTGGGAAAAACACAGCAGAGCCAAAAGTATTTGGACACCCGAGCATGAGCTTTAAATAGATTAAAATAGAACAGCAGCTCTTTTGAGAAGGACGTCTTTGTGTGGGAATTTGTGTCCCTGGAGTCAAACTACGACAGCGTTTGTGACGGTTGGTGTTCCGGTTCATCCCAGAGCTTTTCTTCACGTCTTTATAGAGAAACAGGAACAGGGACCTTCCCTAAACTGTTTCTGCAAGGTAATATCGTCGATTTATGTCACCTGTTAGCGAATGTTGTGGCTAAAACGTGAATTCTAGAGTTAGAGGGGGCGTCCAGATACTTTCAGATTGTGTAGGTTGATTAGCCCTGAAGGAACGACGTAACGGTTTACTAACCATCACGCTAAGCTCACAGCTACGACATTACCCGCTAGCTACATTAGCACACAGCTCACATGCAGCGTGTCGTCTGATGTACCAGCGTTTAGAGAATCGTTACGTGAAACGTTCCGATAGCTTAAGCGCTACATGTTAGCTTCAGCGCGGTGGGGTAACAGGAGGCTACGCCGAGCCTCGCGGGGGGTCGGAGCATCGGCGCTAAATCTAATAACAGCCTGTTAGCGAGCGCTGAGTGAAATACGAACCGATCAGAGAGCGGGACGGTCCACACCGTGCAGCCAAAAGTATGTGGACAGCACCGCTTACCACCGAGCTAAATGTTATTTTATTTATTTATTTTATTAACCCAGTGATCTCTCTACACAGACACATTTCCCATCATGCTACATTCCCGAGAAGAGGGCGTGTCTAAATTCTCAGCTCCCTTAAAATGCTCCTACTGAGGCAGCTGATCGGGTAGGCAGTGGGGAGCAGGGTGGGTCACTGGGTTTTCGAACAGACCCACGGGGAGAACATGCAAAACTCCACACAGAAAGGACCCAGATCGCTCCACCTGGGAATCGAACCCCGGACCTTTCTGCTGTGCCTATACAGACATGGTTTAAGGATGTAGTGTGGAGGAACTACGTTGCCTCGCACGGATTCCTGACCTCAACCCCACAGAACACCTCTGGGACGAACTGGAACACTGACCGTGACTCCTCATCCTCCCCACCCATCCAAACGGGCACAAAGGCTCATGGTGGGGTGTCCACATACTTTCGACGCTATAGTTTAAACTGTATTAAACCAGCGTGACCCTCTGTGTGATCTGGAACAGCAGCCGCTCTACTGAGAAGCTCCTCACGAGACTCTGGAGTGTGTCTGTGGGAATTTGTGCCCTCACACACCGGATAGAACACGGCATAGAGATCAGCCGGAAAGCCCCGGTGTGTGCGCTCTAAACACGTCCGCCTCTAATCGGCAGGAATTTAATCTCCTGAGCTAACTCGAGACGATAACCTCGAGATAACGGCGCAGCAGCTATACAGGGCCGACACCGGGAGCGGCTCTGTAAAGCTCGCTCGACTGCTGACAGTGTCGCCCATCTGTCTGTCAGCAGCTTCTATTCAGGGTCGACCTGTTTCTGCAGCTCTCGGGTTATATCTGATCATCCAGACACACTCGCCGTCAGGGTCAAGAGGAACTTCTACTGAAATTCTACTGAAGAGGTGAAGAACAGAGAAGCCTGTACGGCTGTGTGCAGTCTGATAACACCAGTATTGATAACAGGAGCCTGTACAGCTGTGTACAGTCTGATTACACCAGTATTAATAACAGAGAAGCCTGTACGGCTGTGTGCAGTCTGATAACACCAGTATTGATAACAGGAGCCTGTACGGCTGTGTACAGTCTGATTACACCAGTATTAATAACAGAGGAGCCTGTACGGCTGTGTACAGTCTGATTACACCAGTATTAATAACAGAGGAGCCTGTACGGCTGTGTGCAGTCTGATTACACCAGTACTAATAACAGGAGCCTGTACGGCTGTGTGCAGTCTGATAACAGCCAGTACTAATACATTCCACAATGAATGTGTATGTGTGTGTGTGTGTGTGTGTGTGTGTGTGTGTATAGGTGTGTATTTTTGGTGTGTGTATAAGTGTATGTATGTATAACTCTGGTGTGTGTGTGTGTGTTTGAAGATGAGTGTGTGTATAACTCTGGTGTGTGTGTGTATGTATATATGAGTGTATGTGTATGGTGTGTGTGTATGAGTGTATGTGTGTGTATATATATATATATATATATATATATATATATGAGTGTATGTGTGTGTATATGAGTGTATGATGTGTGTGTGTATGTATATATGAGTGTGTGTGTATGGTGTGTGTGTGTGTGTGTGTGTGAATGTGTGGTGTGTGTATGTGTATATTAGTTTATGATGTGTGTGTGTATATATATATATATAAGTGTTTGTGTGTATATGAGTGTATGTGTATGGTGTGTGTGTATGAGTGTGTGTGTGTGTGTGTGAATGTGTGGTGTGTGTATGTGTATGAGTGTATGTTGTGTGTGTATATAAGTGTTTGTGTGTATGTGAGTGTATGTTGTGTGTGTGTGTATGTATATTTGAGTGTGTGTGTGTGTGTGTTTGTGGTGCGTTTGTGTGTATAATTATATTTAAATTTTCGGCATTTAGCGGACACTTTTATCCAAAGCAACTTACAGTACAGTTACAGTATACAGTCTCAGCAATTGAGGGTTAAGGGCCTTGCTCAAGGGCCCAACAGCAGCAACCTGGCAGTGGTGGGGCTTGAACCGGTGATCTTCTGATTACTAGTCCAGTACCTTAACCACTAGGCTACGGCTTGCCCTACAAACGTATGAGTGTATGTTGTGTGTGTATGTGTGTATACAACTCTGGTGTGTGTGTGTGTGTGTGCATATATATATATTTATACAGTGGGGGAAATAAGTATTTGATCCCCTGCTGATTTTGTAAGTTTACCCCCTTTACAAAGACTTGAACAGTGTATAATTTTTATGGAAGGTTTATTTTAACAGAGAGAGACAGAATATCAACAAAAAGATATTCATGGGCAAGACCAAAGAGCTATCAAAGGACGTCAGGGACGAGATTGTAGACCTGCACAAGGCTGGAATGGGCTACAAGACCATCAGCAAGAAGCTTGGTGAGAAAGAGACCACTGTTGGTGCGATCATTCGAAAATGGAAGAAATACAAGATCACAGTCAATCGCCCTCGCTCTGGAGCTCCATGCAAGATCTCACCTGGTGGGGTAAGAATGATTCTGAGAAAGGTGAGGTCAGTCCAGAATTACACGGGAGGAGCTTGTCAATGATCTCAAGGGAGCTGGGAGCACAGTCACCAAGAAAACCATTAGTAACACACTTCGCCGTAATGGATCCTGCAGTGCCCGCAAAGTCCCTCTGCTCAAGAAGGCTCATGTACAGGCCCGTCTGAAGTTTACCAATGAACACCTGAATGATTCAGAGAAAGCTTGGGAGAATGTGATATGGTCAGATGAGACCAAAATTGAGCTCTTTGGCATCAACTCCACTCGCCGTGTTTGGAGGCAGAGAAATGCCCGGTGGGGACGGTGTTCTTGGGGTCATATCCAGCATTTCTCTGCTCCCAGCTCCCTTGAGATCATTGACAAGCTCCTCCCGTGTAATTCTGGACTGACCTCACCTTTCTCAGAATCATTCTTACCCCACCAGGTGAGATCTTGCATGGAGCTCCAGAGTGAGGGTGTTTGACTGTGATCTTGTATTTCTTCCATTTTCGAATGATCGCACCAACAGTGGTCTCTTTCTCACCAAGCTTCTTGCTGATGGTCTTGTAGCCCATTCCAGCCTTGTGCAGGTCTACAATCTTGTCCCTGACGTCCTTTGATAGCTCTTTGGTCTTGCCCATGGTGGTCGAGAGATTTGAACAGAAGAAACTGATTCTGTGACAGGTGTCTTTTATACAGGGACAGGACTAATTTGTAGCCTCATGGGCACATAACCGGTCTGTGGGGGTCAGAATTCTTGCTGGTTGGTAGGGGATCAAATACTTATTTCCCTTAATTAAATACAAATTAATTTATAACTTTTATTTAATGTTTTTTATCTGGATTTTTTGTTGATATTCTGTCTCTCTCTGTTCAAATAAACCTTCCATAAAAATTATAGACTGTTCAAGTCTTTGTAAGGGGGTAAACTTACAAAATCAGCAGGGGATCAAATACTTATTTCCCCCCACTGTATGTTGTGTGTGTGTGTGTGTGTGTGTGTGTGTGTGTGTATACTCACCCCATGGTTGCAAAGTTGACTTGAGATCCTCTGAGTTAAAGTGCGCTTTCCTGCGGCAAAGTGTGTGTCGAGTGTGTGCGCGTACAAGTGTGTGTGTGTGTGTGTGTGTGTGTGTGTGTGTGTTTTAACTCCGTCTGGGTTTCATTTCAGTCCCGGACACCGAAATCCGATCAGCACGAGCCCGAGCGCTCCAGATCCCCAGCGCGCGATCCGATCAACTCCAACACACACACATTCTGTCAAACACGCAAACACGCGCGCGCGCGCACTCCCGCACACCGACCCACGCGCACACACACTCTCCGTGACTCCGTGTGAGGAACCTGCCGCGTGTCGGATCCGGTGAGATCTGCGTGATACACCGACTCGGCGCGCGCCGGAGTACAAATGAGCAGCAGCAGCGACACGGAGCGGATCCACCTGCTCCGTACGCACGCGCACAGCCGGTGTGTGCACGCGCCTGTCACAGCCCGCGCACACCCGTCACTACACACTGGCACGCCGTGTGACCACAAGTATGTGAACACCCGACCAGGATCAGGATGGACAATCATTATGAGTTCTTCTGGAAGAGCTTTCACAAGATCCTGAAGTGTGTGTGTGTGGGAATTTGTGCCAGTTGTGAGGACAGGCTGGCATTTAGCGTTCCAATACATCTCAAAGATGTTGAGTGCTGTTGAGGTCAATACTTTTGGCCGAACAGTTTGGAAAAATGTGCACATATTTTGGACATATAACTTATGGTGGTGGGAGCATCACAATATGGAGCTCCAGAGATGTTCACAAGTCACAAAATACGAGTCCGAGTCGAGTCACGAGTCTTTAATCTAGAGTCTGAGTCGAGTCACGAGTCAATATAATCCACACAAAACATATATTATAAATGTAGCATAGAAATAAAGAAATAATCTGTAAGTTCAGATAAAAACAACAACAGATTAGCGAGTGTATTTATCCGTTTTACTTCGTGCCTTTACTTTCCTCCTCATTGTGTAAATGAATGTAATTTCTGTAACAAGAAGGTTCCAGTTAAAAGCTTCAACTGATACGTTTTGTTTTCATTACAGAACAAAAGCGCTCGATAAATCACGGCACAGCGGCCAAAATCCCAAACACAGCAAAAACCATCATAACCGCTGCTTACCTTAGCTTCTGTTCTTCCAGATGCTATTACATTTATAAGCGTGCGTCCCATTAGGAACAGAATCCGTTATTTTGTAAATGTGCTTATAATTAAAAACCTCCAAACTTTTCCCGGTTGTGAAGTAAAACAGGAAGTGGTTAGAAAGCCGATCGAGCGTTTCATTACCGCGTCATCTGTGTGACGCAAACCGAATAAATGCAAATAACAGCATTTCTTACTAACAATTACAATCAGAAGCTCTGATTGGTTCAGAAAGCGATTCTTTCAACCATTAGAGCCGATTCTGTAGGAGCGTTCCATTCACCACAGTTGTTCCTGTGAAGTGCACTACGTAGGGTATTCCACCATTTTAAGTAGGGAGCGACGCTTCATCACTACGACGGAAGCTGCTGGAACATTTACACATTGCATGCGTTGCGGGTTAAAACGGCCGGAGCGTTATTATTATTATTATTATTATTATTATTATTATAAGACAGCAAAAAATTACACGATCAGAATAATGTCGGATCATATATATATATATATATATATATATAATTGTCACATGTAACTAATGTTGCTGACTTTTGTTGTTCACGAGTCATTTTATGTGAGTCATGAGTCGAGTCCGAGTCGTTTGAAACGAGTCCGAGTCGAGTCTGAAGTCGCTGTGTGTGCTCAGGTTCAGTAAGGAGGATCAGGTAAGGTAATTAGATATAAAGACTGAGGTTGGATATAAAGGTCCAGGTTAAGTAATGAGACTCAGACTAGGTAAGAAGACTGATATTAGATATGAAGACTGAAGTTGGGTAAGGCGACCCAGGTTGAGTAGACTCAGGTTCTCTAATGCCTGGTTCACACCACACGATTTTTGCCCAGATTTTTGCTCGCCGCTAGATGTGGCAGCTTGGGAGCAACTTGGCGTTCGCTCGGGGCTCGGTGTGATCTCGGCGACTCAAGAAAAATATCCAGCATGTTAAATATCTGGACCTGTCGTGACTCAATCCTGTACTGTGAAAGGCGGTGCGAGCAGGTTGTGGTTGTTATGACCACAAAATACAGAGGGGAAACCCTGGGGGGTGTAAATGTGTGGAACAGAGGCGTAATATAGATTCTATCAGAATACATCAGCACACACACACAAGCTTTACAGTATTTGAATTTTCTATCCCCCCCCCCCCCCGATTTCCCCCCCTAATCTAGTCGTGTCCAGTTCCCCTGATTGCTCCTCTGTACTGATTCGACCCTTCACCGCTGACTGAGGACGCCTTTCAACTGACGTACGCCCCCTCGGGCATGTACAGTAAGTACAGACTGCATTTTTCACCTGCACAAGTCGAGTACATACACCGACGGGCACCGTGTACGGAGGGCCACACCCCCATCAGCATTATTCCTCAGCCCTGTGCAGGCGCCACCAGTCAGCCAGCAGGGGCCGCCGTTGCACCAGTTATGAGGACCTACGATCCATTCCTCCTGGTGATAGATGATGTAGCGTGTGATTCTCTATCACCGATCAGTCGTGTAGTGTGAAAACCAAGACTTAAAAGACTCCCGATTATAAGAGATCCAGTCGTGTAGTGAGAACTGTACAGAGATCTGACGATTTGAAAGTCGTGTAGTATGAACTTGGCATAAGAAGGCTCAGGTTAGGTAATAAGACTAATGTTGGGTTTGAAGGAGAAGGTTAGGGTGGGTCACACTGAGCCAATTTCCTGACTTGTATCCCATTAAAAATTCTATCAGAAGAAGCCTCGTCAACCTTGGAGAATTGAAAATCATTTATCGGTCAGGTCAGACGCACTTCCTCAGATCTGATATTCTTAAGAGCGCGACAAGAACAAAACCTCAAGTAAAAACACGAACAAAATCTTTACAACACGATTCAATATTTTTCCTTCACACGTCTCTGCTTGTATGGACATTAAGGGCCTTCCTCAAGGGCCCAACAATCAGTGGCTGCATGACAGGGCCAGGATTTAAACCCACAACCTTCTGATTCACAGTCTGAGCTACAACCGGCGTAAATGTAAAAATAAACACAAACAAGGAATCATTCTATAGGTCGTTTATTAACTTCACTACAAACCTGAGAGAAAATATTCTATTAAAATTCATTTCCAAGCTCAAATATGTGCTCAAATACTCAAACCTTAAAACTGACAGTACAAGATTTTATTTTTAATTAACTTTTATTTTATTAAACTAAGAACTAAAACAACCTAAAATATGTTCCTGAAAACACAGAATTCACTCAGAACTATTTAATTTGTTTTCAAATTTCCAAATGAATAATTCATTATCAAAGTCATCTATAAAACAAAAACTGGGTTTATATTTCTAAAAAGAGCTGAAACAAACTTTTACTGAACTTTCAATAATATAAAGACGCACCTTAAATGATCTTTTAATAAATTATAATCTCATAATAACACGTGGTGGATACAGTTACATCTATCTACATGTTTTATCTGCTTTTTTACATTGCAAATCTCCTGTTAGCTTTAAATAAACATTATAACATGAATATATAATTCTAATTTTAATAATTATTATTATTATTATTATTATACTCACATGAATGTGCAGGTCGAGGCAGTGCAGGTAGATTCATTAATATTAATGAGCTCGTTCATGTAACAGGTTTACTCATTTAAGCTTCGTGGTTTCTTTCAGGATCAGCGAATTTAAATAAAGTAACACGTGCAGAAAACAAACAAACAAGCAAACAAACAAAACAAACAAACAAACCCGCCAATTATCTGCTCTTATTGTGAGAACTGAAATGACACAGGAACCTTTTAGCAGTCGAGTGGGGACTACATTAAAGGTTGCGCGCTGGTTTGCGCTGTGTTCTAAATCACGCCACACTCCCTACTCCCTACACCCTATAAAATTAACCCTGCGCTACATTTTCTAAAGAAATAAAAATAAAAAAGACATAAGGTGTCACTGATCTATCGCAGTGCATTGTAAGAATTCAACAATGTGTTAAAAATAGTTTATATATTATTTATTATAATTTTGCTTACATTAAGGTAGTGCACTACACAGCGTATTAGATGCGATTTGAGATACCGCACTTCGTTCCCTGTGAAAGTTTAGTACAGGCGGTATATTTGTGCATTTCTTTGACTAAAAACTGCACCATTACGGTATAATTTATACATTTATAAAGGAAATAACATTTATTACACTGTACTGGTTGTGTAAAGTGAGATTTGGGAGCGCAAGATGTAAGTATTTGGACATTTATATGAGTACATACATTGTGGGTATTGTTATGACTGCGTGATTCGAACCGGAGTTGTTGGGGTTGTTGTGTTTCTGCAGCATGTCTGATGTTGAGAAGTATGAGGAACAGTTCGGACACAGATTCTCACAGCAGGATGAAGAGTTTCAGAAGTATTTACACCGTCCTGCAGACCCACCACCCATAGTGGAAGCCTGGAGGAGCAGAGAGAACCGGTAACACAGCAGCTCGGATGATTTATCGTGTTATAACCATACCGGTTATATACCGATTATAACTCACCACACACACACTGTCCATATAAATAAGGCTAGTTTGAGTGGGCTTAGTGATGCAGGGGAAAGGTCTAGAGGAGCGGGATCTTAGAAAGCAGATTACAGAAGTCAGGACTCACTAGGAACTTAGTCTGTACAACAACCTACATGGAACAGTAGTCTGAGTACCAGGGTTAAAAAAGAGAAAAATTGGTCTCTGCTGATCACATGAACAAGAAAAGAATCTCTGTAGTGATTTTGTGGTTAGATGAAACGGGAAAAGATTCAGAAAGACTATAATGATGTATGCTGTATAGAAACAGTGAGGCATTTAAGCCCAACAACACTGTACCTACTGTAAAGCATGGTGGTGGTAGCATTTCTCTCCAGTGCTGTTTTGCCTCCAGTGCACTCGCTGTACTATAGAAAGAGGACAGAATGAAGAAGAAGTGAGCAAATATAGCCAAAATACACATCAGAGTCGTTTATGCCAGGTCACGGTTAGCAGTGAGAGGGCTTGAACCAACAACCCTCTGATTGTTAGTCCAGTAACTTGACTAGTACCCAAACATTAGTGTTGTAGTTATGTTTTTGACCCACTGACACCCCCAATCTCCCCTAAAATACAGTGATACACTCGTACCAGCGCCCCACACACACACTGTGGTGCTACATGTGTGTATGATTCTCTTTCACCTGATGACCTCTGCTCTGTTTTTAGGTACCAGGACAACAGACACCGTGGAGGTCATGGTGGAGGTCATGGTGGAGGTCATGGTGGAGGTCACGGTGGAGGTCACGGTGGAGGTCGGGGCGGAGGTTGGAATCAACGATCACATGACCGGCGATACGGAGGCCCACCGAACTCGTACAGTCAGAGATCACATTATGATCGCTACTGACGACGGGTCCTGACTCACCGCGGTGTGTGTGTGTGTGTGTGTTTATTACATGATATTTTTCCTTCTGTTTGATTTTGATGATTATTTTTTATTTGAATGAAATGAAGAGATGAATTGTGGGAATAAAATCTGATTTATTAACCATCGTGATTCATGTATGATTAATTATTCATTCATCCTGATCAGGGTGTGATGGGAACCTCCCAAAAACACCCTACAGAGTCCTCGCTACAGGTTCTAATCATTCATAATATAAAGAACACGACATTAATGATAATAATCGTACACAGATGAAATTCTACTGTAGAGGAAATTACAGAATTTATAATACAGTTCATAATAGAATTACAATTAATAATATAAAGGACACGAGATTAATGATAATAAATTCCTCGTGTGTATATCTGGTGAATGAAGCTGATTCTGATATAAATTAAATTCTACTGCAGTAGAAGTAATAGAAATGATAAATAGAAATCATTCATACAATTTATAATGCAAATCATGATGGAATTACAAATAATTAATATAAAGTGCACGTGATTAATGATAATAAACGTCTACTGCAGAGAAAGAAATTAATAGAAATATTGAATAATATTAATGATAAATAATGTGCACAGAAAAATGTACTGCAGATGAAATAATAGAATTTATTTTAAAAAATTTATAATAGAATTACAAATATTTAATATTATAAAAGACGAGATTAATGATAATAAATTCGTTGTGTGTGTGTGAACATACCTGGTAAATGAAGCTGATTCTGATACAGATGAAATTCTACTGCAGAAGAAATAATAGACATAATACATAATAATACTTCATACAATTTCTAATACAATTGAAAGTACAAATAATGAATATTATAAAGTACACATAATAAATTATAACAATAAACGTCTACAGATAAAATTCTACTGCAAAAGAAATAATAGAAATAATAACACAATTCATAGTAAAATTACAATTAATAACATACCTGGTGAATAAAGATAAAATTCTACTGCAGAAAAAATAAAACTAAATAATAAATATAAATACAATTTATAGTGTAAACAATGAATAATATAAAGGACATGTAATCAATGATAAATGTCATCTCGTTCTCCAGAAGAATTCATTAATAGAAATACTAAATAGAATTTAAATTACAAGTACAAATAATTATTAATTAAAAGTTAGAACACGTGATTATTATTAACAATAATATACATAAATGAAATTCTACTTCAAAAGAAATAATATAATTTATAATACAAGTCATAATATAATTAAAATTAATAATATAAAGGACACATGATTAATGATAATAATAAACATGTATTAAATAAATTCCTTGTGTGTGCATACCTGAATAAAGCTGTGATAAAATTTCCTCTACAGAAAGAATAATAGGAATAATAAATAGAAATAATTTATACAAATTATAAAGCAATTCTTGATGGAATTACAAATAAGTAATAAAGAAAGGACACGTGATTAATGATAAACGTCTACAGTTGAAATTCTACTGCAGTAGAAATAATTCATAGGAATATTAAATAGAATTCGAAACACAATTCGTAATGAAAGTAATTAAAAATAATTACTAATATAAAAACAACGTGATTAATAATATTAATGACAATTAACATGCACAAATATAATAATATAATAATAATAATAAAATTACAAATAATTAATAATATAAGGGACACAAGATTAATGATGATACATTTCTTGTGTGTGCAAACATACCTGGTGAATAAAGCTGATTCTGATAGAAATAAAATTCTACTGCAGAGAAAGAAATGAATAGAAATATTGAATAGAATTTAACTGTATTAATGATAAGTAACATGCACAGATAAAATTCTGCTGCCGAGGAAATAAGAGTTAATAAATAGAAATACTTAAATATACAATTTATAATACAGTTGGAAGTACGAATAATATTATCAAGTAAACGTAATAAACGATAATGATAAACGTCTGCAGATAAAATTCTACTGCAGAGAAAATGAAATGAATAGAAATATTGAATAGAATTTACAATACAATTTGTAATAGAATTATAAATAATTGCAAATATAAAGACAGAACACGTGATTAATCATGTTCATGATAATTCATTTGTACAGATAAAATTCTGCTGCAGATGAAATAATAGAATTTATAATAAAATTTATAATTTGAATTACAAAATAATTAATAATATAAATGATTCTAGATTAATGATGATAATTTTTGCAAACATACCTGGTGAATGAAGCTGATTCTGACACGTGATTAATGATAAATGTCTGCAGATAAAATTCCACTGCATAATAGAAATGTTGAATAGAAATTATATTACAATTCATAAATTACAATTCACAAATATTTAATAATGTAAAGATAGTAAATGTGATTAATGATAATAATGATAAATAACAGATGCAATTCTACTGCAGAGGAAATTAAATGAATAGAAATACTGAATAGAATTTATATTACATGTGTAATGGAATTATAAATAATTATTAATATAAAAACAGAACACGTGATTAATGACATTAGAAATAATAAATGTGCACAGATAAAATTCTATGGGAGAAGAAATAGAGAATAGAATGTAAAATACACAATAGAAATACAAATAAAGAGATTCAAACTCATTTATCAGCCACACTGTGTGTGTGATAGGACCGGTCCATTTTTCCATTAAACATTCCTCCCCTGCAGCACAGTGTAACCTACATCCACCCTGTGTGTGTGTGTGTGTGTGTGTGTGTGTGTGTGTGTGTGTGTGACAGACAGCTCAGAGCCTCGGGGTTCGATCCTTTCGTCAGTAGCTCGTTTTCATTTGTTGTAAATAAACATGAACAAACCAAATATTAATACATTCTGAAATCCGTGTAAATGTTTAAATGTTTATATTTTCACTCACATGACTTTAGTTTAGTTAATTTTATGATTTAAATAATTAATAATATTTTATTAATCACAGACTTTTGGCTCCTCTGTTTATACAGACTCACACACACACACACAGATGAGGATGGTTATGTAAGTTCTCTCTAAAACACTGATGCAGATGTTTATGCAGATATTGTGTCATGCTGAAGTGTGTAAACGTGTTTTGGGTCCCTCTGTTTGGTTCCACTTAATAGCTTCTGTGAGGTTATAATCCATCATTGTCGTGAAAATGACAGAAATTATATATACAGCAAATATTAAAGTGTGTGTGTGTGTGTGTGTGTGTGTGTGTGCTGTTATTTCATTAGATTGTGGTTGAATCTATTTTTACTCTCATGCAGTGATTCTGCTGCAGGGATACAACTGCACACACACACACACACACACACACAACATACAGTTCTACACACACACACACAACATACAGTCTTACACACACACACACACACACACAACATACAGTTCTACACACACACACACAACATACAGTTCTACACATACACACACACACACACACACACACAACATACAGTTCTACACATACACACACACAACATACAGTTTTACACACACACACACACACACACACACACCATACAGTTCTACACACACACACACACAACATACAGTTCTACACACACACACAAACACACACCATACAGTTTTACACACACACACAACATACAGTTTTACACACACACACACACACACACACACACACACACCATACAGTTCTACACACACACACACACAACATACAGTTCTACACACACACACAAACACACACCATACAGTTCTACACACACACACACACACACACACACAACATACAGTTCTACACACACACACACACACACACACCATACAGTTCTACACATACACACACACAACATACAGTTTTACACACACACACACACACACACACACACACACCATACAGTTCTACACACACACACACACAACATACAGTTCTACACACACAAACACACACCATACAGTTCTACACACACACACACAACATACAGTTCTACACACACACACACACACACACACACACACACCATACAGTTCTACAAACACACACACAACATACAGTTCTACACACATACACACACAACATACAGTTCTACAAACACACACACACAACATACAGTTCTACACACATACACACACAACATACAGTTCTACAAACACACACACACAACATACAGTTCTACACACATACACACACAACATACAGTTCTCTCTGTACACACACACACACACACACACACACACACACACACAACGCTCAGTGTTACACACACACACCATACAGTTCTGCACACACAAGCAGTTCTAGACACACACTCACACACACACACACACACACAAAGACAAGAACGTGTAACAGAGGTGAATTGGAGATACAAAATAGTTCATGACTGTGTTTGATAGCAGTAACTACTGTCCTGTCATGAATGGAACCAAAGTGTGTAAAACAGGACGTTCAAATACTAATAAACAAACAAACATCCACACACACACACACACACACACACACACACACACACACACACACACACCATACAGGTCTACACACAAACACACAGTTGTACACTCTGTAGAAACAGAAAATGCTGGAACAAATAGGGGAGTGTGAAACATGGAAACTTCATTTTCAAAGTTAAACTTACTTGTAAACTTACCGTTTAGAGCTGATGGAACATTAAAGCTGAAGATGTATAGAGCTGTATAGACATGTATAGAGGTGTATAGAGCTGCATAGACATGTATAGAGGTGTATAGAGCTGTATACAGATGTATAGAGCTGTATAGAGCTGTATAAAGATGTATAGAGCTGTATAGACATGTATAGAGGTGTATAGAGCTGTATAGACATGTATAGAGGTGTATAGAGCTGTATAGACATGTATAGAGCTGTATAGACATGTAT
>NC_085998.1:1607675-1660175 GCF_030014385.1 Trichomycterus rosablanca
AGAGTTCCACACACCAGAGTCCCACAGACCAGAGTTCCACAGACTAGAGAGTTCCACACACCAGAGAGTTCCACAGACTAGAGAGTTCCACAGACCAGAGAGTTTTACAAACCAGAGTTCCACAGACCTGAGTTTCACAGACCAGAGTTTCACAGATGAGAGTTCCACACACCAGAGTTCCACACACCAGAGTTCCACACACCAGAGTTCCACACACCAGAGTTCCACATGACGCTGTTTCAGGAGTCCAGCAGTGATGACCAGTTAAATCAGTGTTCAGTTAAGCTTTAGTGACGGGAGATTCCTACATCAGATTTGATTTTGGCGTCCGGATTTAAAGACCACAGTGTTTGTAAAAAGCAAAAACAAGAGGTGTAAAGTCTGGGGGTAAAATGGAAAGTGTAAAGTGGGGAGGGAAAGAAGTTTGTAGAAAAGAGGAAGTAAAAAGTTGTGAATACATAAAATTTAACAAAAGAAGATAGTGTAAAGTTTTTATAAAGTAGGTGGTGTAAACTTTTTAAGATGCAGAGGGGTTTACAGTTTTGAAGAAAAGGGGAGGTGTAAAGTTTGACAAAAGAAGAAAGTGTAAAGTTTGTAGAAAGTAGAAAATGTAAAGTTCTAAAGATGTAGGGGGTGTAACGTTATGAATTAGAAAATGTAAAGTTTCCTGTAAAGTAGGAAGTGTAGTTTGACAAAAGAAGAAAGTGTTAAGTTTGGAGGAAGTAGGAGGTGTAAAGTTTGGCAAAATAGGAAAGTTTAAAGTTTATTGAAAGTAGGAAATGTAAAGTTCTGAAGACAGAGGAGATGTAAAGTTTAACAAAAGAAGAAAGTGTAAAGTTTCTATAAAGTAGGTATTGTAAAGACGTAGGGGGTGTAAAGTTTGACCAGAAAACGAGTTAAGTTTGTAGACAGGAGGAAATGTAAAGTTCCAAGAAAATAGGGCATGTAAAGTTTGACAAAAGACGAAAGTGTAAAGTTTGGAGAAAGTAGGAAATGTAAAGTTCTGAAGAGGTAAAACGGTTTGTCAAAAATATTTGTAAATTTTGACAAAAGAAGAAAGTGTTAAGTGTGTAGAATGTAGGATATGTAAAGTTTATAGAAAATAGGAAAAGTAAAGTTCTGAAAAAGTAGAAAGTGTAAAATTTAACAAAAGAAGAAAGTTTCTATAAAATAGGAAATGTAAAATTTGAAGAAAGTAGAAATTGTAAAGTTCGACAAAAGAAGAAAATGTAAACTTTGTAAAAAGTAGAGAATGTAAAGTCCTTAAAGTGTAAAGTTTGTAGAAAGTGTAAAGTTTGTAGAAAATAGAAAGTGTAAAGCTTGTAGAAAATAGAAAGTGTAAAGCTTGTAGGAAGTGCAAAGATGGTAAGAAAGTAGGACATGTAAAGTTTGACCAAAGAAGAAGGTGTAAAGTTTATTGAAAGGAAAGAGAGGTGTACAGTTTGACAAAAGATGAAAATGTACAGTGTGTATGAAGTAGGAAGTGTAAAGCGCGGAGGAAGTGTAAAGTCTGAGGAAGTGTAAAGTTTGACGTTTGTTGCTAATGTGATTTCAGGCGAATCCTCACATTAACACGGCTCATGGTCACATGATCTCATACTGGGACGGCTGCTCTCACTACCTGATGTACCTGCTGATGGTGGCTGCTATAACGTGGGGGTAAACACACACACACACACTCTCTGTAAAGGTGTAGTTGACGTGGTGTGGTTGTAACCTTGTTTATATGTAGGGAGAGTTACCGGGTGATCGGGCTGTACTGGGTCGGATCGTTTATGATGCAGGTGGTGGTTTATGTTCCAGGCAGCGTGGTGGGTGAGTACAGCGCTAACCAACAACGCTGGAGAATAAACATCTGATCATTAGCGTTCAGATTAAGTTTACATACACTCAGGTTAAAGTCACTGAGTCATTTATTCTTCACACACATTTTACAACAAAAGTTCACAAACGTAAACATTAACAATGGGTCAGAAGTTTACATACACACAGCTGACTGGGCCTTTAATAGATTTAACTTTACAATTCTAATCCTAAACAAAATCCCAACTATAATCCTAATTCTAATCTTTATCCTAATCTTGAGTGTGTTTGTGTCTGTAGGGAAGTTCGGTGTTGAGCTGAATTCTCTCTTCCTGCTTCACTTGGTTTATGTGGGCGTGTCAGTGTGGACCTGCTTCAGAGTCTTCAACCAACCTCCAACATACACACACACACCGGCAACGGTGAGATACACACACACATACACACACACACACACATACATACATACACACACACATACATACCATTAACGTTGAGATACACACACACACCAACACACACACACATACAATCAACTGTGAGCTACACACACACACATCATCAATGGTGATATATATATATGTGTGTGTGTATATTATATATATATACTGTATATATATATACACACACATACACACACATATATACAGTATCTCACAAAAGTAAGTACACCCCTCACATTTCTGCAAATATTTCATTATATCTTTTCATGGGACGACACTATAGAAATTAATCTTCAGTGTACAGCTTGTATAGCAGTGTAGATTTACTGTCTTCTGAAAATAACTCAACACACAGCCATTAATGTCTAAATAGCTGCAACATAAGTGAGTACACCCCACAGTGAACATGTCCAAATTGTGCCCAAAGTGTCAATATTTTGTGTGACCACCATTATTATCCAGCACTGCCTTAACCCTCCTGGGCATGGAATTCACCAGAGCTGCACAGGTTGCTACTGGAATCCTCTTCCACTCCTCCATGATGACATCACGGAGCTGGTGGATGTTAGACACCTTGAACTCCTCCACCTTCCACTTGAGGATGCGCCACAGGTGCTCAATTGGGTTTAGTCCATCACCTTTACCTTCAGCTTCCTCAGCAAGGCAGTTGTCATCTTGGAGGTTGTGTTTGGGGTCGTTATCCTGTTGGAAAACTGACATGAGGCCCAGTTTTCGAAGGGAGGGGATCATGCTCTGTTTCAGAATGTCACAGTACATGTTGGAATTCATGTTTCCGAACTGCAGCTCCCCAGTGCCAGCAACACTCATGCAGCCCCAGACCATGATGCTACCACCACCATGCTTGTCTGTAGGCAAGAGACAGTTGTCTCGGTACTCCTCACCAGGGCGCCGCCACACATGCTGGACACCATCTGAGCCAAACAAGTTTATCTTGGTCTCGTCAGACCACAGGGCATTCCAGTAATCCATGTTCTTGGACTGCTTGTCTTCAGCAAACTGTTTGCGGGCTTTCTTGTGCGTCAGCTTCCTTCTGGGATGACGACCATGCAGATCGAGTTGATGCAGTGTGCGGCGTATGGTCTGAGCACTGACAGGCTGACCTCCCACGTCTTTAACCTGGACTCATCTTCTTTGGTCGACCCTGGCGAAGCCTGTTCCGAGTGGAACCTGTCCTGGAGAACCGCTGTATGACCTCGGCCACCGTGCTGTAGCTCAGTTACAGGGTGTTAGCGATCTTCTTATAGCCTAGGCCATCTTTGTGGAGAGCAACAACCAGTATGAGAGAATTGTACCCAAAACACCAAATTTAACAGCCCTGCTCCCCATTCACACCTGGGACCTTGACACATGACACCAGGGAGGGACAACGACACATTTGGGCACAATTTGGACATGTTCACTGTGGGGTGTACTCACTTATGTTAAGATAAGATAAGATAAGATAATCCTTTATTAGTCCCACAATGGGGAAATTCACATTGTTGCAGCAGCAAAGGGATAGTACAGCACTCAGTAAAAAAATAAAAATAGACGATAAAAAATAAAAAATAAAAATAGTACAATGTATAACAATAATAATAAAAAGTCAGAAAACTCTAAAAATATTTACAAATATTTACAATAACTGCACGTGAGAATATTGCACATTGTAATAGGGGGGAAAAAAATTGCACATTTTAATGAATAATAATTTAAAGTGTGTGTGTGATCTATCTGGAGCAGTGCTGGTTGTATAATCTAACAGCAGCAGGAAGGAAGGACCTGCGGTACCGCTCCTTCCCACATTTAGGGTGAAGCAGCCTGTCACTGAAGGAGCTGCCCAGTGCTGCCAGAGTCTCATGCATGGGGTGGGAATCATTCTCCAGCATGGATGCCAGCTTGGCTAACATCCTTCTGTCTCCCACCACCTGCACTGGGTCTAAGGGGCTCCCCAGGACAGAGCCGGCCCTCTTAATAAGTTTGTTCAGTCTCTTCCTGTCCGCTGTAGAGATGCTACTGCCCCAGCATACCACTCCGTAAAAGATGGCTGATGCCACCACTGTATCAAAGAAAGTCCTTAGGAGTGCCCCCCGCACTCCAAATGACCTCAGTCTCCTGAGTAGGTAGAGTCTGCTCTGACCTTTTTTATAAAGTGCGTTAGTGTTAACTGACCAGTCCAGTTTGTTGTTTAGATGAACACCCAGGTACTTATAAGAGTCCACTCTCTCAATGTCCATTCCTTGGATGTTCACTGGTGGCAAGGTGGATCTGCACCTGCGGAAATCCACCACCAGTTCTTTGGTCTTCCCCACGTTTAACTGGAGGTGGTTCTGCAGACACCAGTCCATGAAGTCCATGTTGCAGCTATTTAGACATTAATGGCTGTGTGTTGAGTTATTTTCAGAAGACAGTAAATCTACACTGCTATACAAGTTGTACACTGACTACTCTAAGTTATATCCAAGTCTCATTTCTATAGTGTTGATCCATGAAAAGATATAATAAAATATTTACAGAAATGTGAGGGGTGTACTTACTTTTGTGATACACTGTATATATAAAGTTCTATATTGCCTTTAAATTTTACCACCCCAATTAAAACTATAAATAAAATTGAGGGCAGTGATTGGATAATTGTCCTTCACCTGAATTCAATTACCACCAGTACAAAGGTGTTTGTGTATCTCACCGTTGCCGGTGTGTGTGTGTGTGTATATATCTCACAGTTGATTGTATGTGTGTGTATGTGTATCTCACCATTGTCGGTGTGTGTGTGTATCTCACAGTTTATTGTAGGTGTGTGTATCTCACCGTTAATGGTGTGTGTGTGTGTGTGTGTGTGTGTGTGTTATTGATCATTACTGCAGAATATTCAGCGTGAACAGAAGACGTCGATCCTCCAGAGGCCGCTGGATCTGTTCTTTATATTCGGGCTCCTGGCGGCATCAGTGTTCTCCATCTTCAGAGGTCTGGTGAGGAAACCCACGCTAATTATTCTCCAAATATTACGACTTTATTCTCTAAATTATTACGACTTTATTCTCTAAATTATTACGACTTTATTCTCTAAATTATTACGACTTTATTATTAAAATATTACGACTTTATCATTAAAATATTACGACTTTATCATTAAAATATTACGACTTTATCATTAAATTATTACGACTTTATCATTAAATTATTACGACTTTATCATTAAATTATTACGACTTTATCATTAAAATATTACGACTTTGTTATTAAAATATTACGACTTTATCATTAAAATATTACGACTTTATTATTAAATTATTACGACTTTATTATTAAATTATTACGACTTTATTATTAAATTATTACGACTTTATTATTAAATGATTACGACTTTATTATTAAATGATTACGACTTTATTATTAAATTATTACGACTTTATTATTAAATTATTTTGACTTTATTATTAAATGATTATGACTTTATTATTAAAATATTACGACTTTATTATTAAAATATTATGACTTTATTCTCTAAATTATTGCGACTTTATTCTCTAAATTATTACGACTTTATTCTCTACATTATTACGACTTTATTATTAAAATATTACGACTTTATCATTAAAATATTACGACTTTATCATTAAAATATTACGACTTTATTATTAAATTATTACGACTTTATTATTAAAATATTACGACTTTATTATTAAAATATTACGACTTTATTATTAAATTATTACGACTTTATCATTAAAATATTACGACTTTATCATTAAATTATTACGACTTTATCATTAAAAAATTACGACTTTATCATTAAATTATTACGACTTTATCATTAAAATATTACGACTTTGTTATTAAAATATTACGACTTTATCATTAAAATATTACGACTTTATTATTAAATTATTACGACTTTATTATTAAATTATTACGACTTTATTATTAAATGATTACGACTTTATTATTAAATGATTACGACTTTATTATTAAATTATTACGACTTTATTATTAAATTATTTTGACTTTATTATTAAATGATTATGACTTTATTATTAAAATATTACGACTTTATTATTAAAATATTATGACTTTATTCTCTAAATTATTACGACTTTATTCTCTAAATTATTACGACTTTATTCTCTACATTATTACGACTTTATTATTAAAATATTACGACTTTATCATTAAAATATTACGACTTTATCATTAAAATATTACGACTTTATTATTAAATTATTACGACTTTATTATTAAAATATTACGACTTTATTATTAAAATATTACGACTTTATTATTAAATTATTACGACTTTATTATTAAAATATTACGACTTTATTATTAAAATATTACGACTTTATTATTAAATTATTACAACTTTATTATTAAATTTTTATGACTTTATTATTAAATTATTACGACTTTATTATTAAAATATTACAACTTTATTATTAAAATATTACGACTTTATTATTAAAATATTACGACTTTATTAAATTATTACGACTTTATTATTAAATTATTACAACTTAATTATTGAAATATTACGACTTTATTATTAAAATATTACGACTTTATTCTCTAAATTATTACGACTTTATTAAATTATTACGACTTAATTATTGAAATATTACGACTTTATTATTAAAATATTACGACTTTATTCTCTAAATTATTACGACTTTATTAAATTATTACGACTTTATTATTAAAATATTACGACTTTATTATTAAATGATTACGACTTTATTATTAAATGATTACGACTTTATTATTAAATTATTACGACTTTATTATTAAATTATTTTGACTTTATTATTAAATGATTATGACTTTATTATTAAAATATTACGACTTTATTATTAAAATATTATGACTTTATTCTCTAAATTATTACGACTTTATTCTCTAAATTATTACGACTTTATTCTCTACATTATTACGACTTTATTATTAAAATATTACGACTTTATCATTAAAATATTACGACTTTATCATTAAAATATTACGACTTTATTATTAAATTATTACGACTTTATTATTAAAATATTACGACTTTATTATTAAAATATTACGACTTTATTATTAAATTATTACGACTTTATTATTAAAATATTACGACTTTATTATTAAAATATTACGACTTTATTATTAAATTATTACAACTTTATTATTAAATTTTTATGACTTTATTATTAAATTATTACGACTTTATTATTAAAATATTACAACTTTATTATTAAAATATTACGACTTTATTATTAAAATATTACGACTTTATTAAATTATTACGACTTTATTATTAAATTATTACAACTTAATTATTGAAATATTACGACTTTATTATTAAAATATTACGACTTTATTCTCTAAATTATTACGACTTTATTAAATTATTACGACTTAATTATTGAAATATTACGACTTTATTATTAAAATATTACGACTTTATTCTCTAAATTATTACGACTTTATTAAATTATTATGACTTTATTATTAAAATATTACGACTTTATTATTAAAATATTACGACTTTATTATTAAAATATTACGACTTTATTCTCTAAATTATTACGACTTTATTATTAAAATATTACGACTTTATTTTACGACTAAATATTACTTTATTCTCTAAAATATTCATACTTGTTTATCGGAGCAAAACAGTCCATGTTCATACACAGAGGGCCTGTAAAAAGATCCAAAATAAATACAGCAGATAAATAACACACACATATTTACAATCAGTAAGTGTTCCTTTATTCTCTAATTACGTGTGTGTGTGTGTGTGTGTGTGTGTGTAGGTGGTGCTGGACTGTTCTGCTGACTGGTGTCGTGATTACATACTGAATTATGAACCTTATCTCAAAGACCCCTCAGCGTACCCGACTGTACAGGTAGGTGTGTGTGTGTGTGTGTGTGTGTGTCGGGCCCTGTGTGTATTTATTTTAGGATCATGTGTTTGTAATACATTGGAAAACCACTAACACCAGTGTGTGTGTGTGTGTGTGTGTGTGTGTGTGTGTGTGTGTGTGTGTGTGTGTGTGTGTGTGTGTGTGTGTGTGTGACAGATGCTGGTGAACATGATGTACATCACTCCATGTTTGATGATGATGCTGTATGGACTGTTGGTGCCAGGATGTGATTGGCTGCCTGATCTGAGTCTGGTGCTCGCTGGTGCCATGGCCCAGGTAAACCAGTGTACACCACACCAGTATATACTACACCAGTACACACTAAACCAGTACACACTACACCATTATATACTACACCACTACATACTACACCAGTACACACTACACCATTATATACTACACCAGTACACACTACACCATTATATACTACACCAGTACACACTACACCATTATATACTACACCAGTACACAATACACCATTATATACTACACCACTACATACTACACCAGTACACACTACACCATTATATACTACACCAGTACACACTACACCATTATATACTACACCAGTACACACTACACCATTATATACTACACCAGTACACACTACACCATTATATACTACACCAGTACACACTACACCATTATATACTACACCAGTACACAATACACCATTATATACTACACCATTATATACTACACCACTACTTACTACACCAGTACACACTACACCGTTATATACTACACCAGTACACACTACACCATTATATACTACACCAGTACACACTACACCATTATATACTACACCAGTACACACTACACCATTATATACTACACCACTACATACTACACCATTATATACTACACCAGTACACACTACACCATTATATACTACACCAGTACACACTACACCATTATATACTACACCAGTACACAATACACCATTATATACTACACCACTACATACTACACCAGTACACACTACACCGATATATACTACACCATTATATACTACACCAGTAAACACTACACCATTATATACTACACCACTACATACTACACCATTATATACTACACCAGTACACACTACACCATTATATACTACACCAGTACACACTACACCATTATATACTACACCACTACATACTACACCAGTACACACTACACCATTATATACTACACCAGTACACACTACACCATTATATACTACACCACTACATACTACACCAGTACACACTACACCAGTACACACTGCACCATTATATACTACACCACTACATACTACACTACATACTACACCAGTACACACTACACCATTATATACTACACCAGTACACACTGCACCATTATATACTACACCAGTACACACTACACCATTATATGCGACACCAGTATATACTACACCATTATATACTACACCAGTACACACTACACCATTATATACTACACACTACACCAGTACACACTACACCATTATATACTACACCACTACATACACCAGTACACACTACACCATTATATACTACACCAGTACACACTACACCATTATATACTACACCATTATTTACACCAGTATACACTACACCAGTACACACTACACCGTTATACACTACACCAGTACACACCACACCAGTATATACTAGACCAGTACACACAACACCATTATATACACCAGTACACAATACACCAGTACACACTACACCGTTATACACTACACCAGTATATACTAGACCAGTACACACTACACCATTATATACACCAGTACACACTACACCATTATATACTACACCACTACATACTACACCACTACATACTACACCAGTACACACTACACCATTGTATACTACACCAGTACATACTACACCACTACATACTACACCAGTACACACTACACCATTGTATACTACACCAGTACACACTACACCATTATATACTACACCAGTACACACTACACCATTATATACTACACCAGTACACACTACACCATTGTATACTACACCAGTACACACTACACCATTATATACTACACCAGTACACACTACACCATTATATACTACACCAGTACACACTACACCATTGTATACTACACCAGTACACACTACACCATTATATACTACACCAGTACACAATACACCAGTACACACTACACCATTATATACTACACCAGTACACACTACAGCATTATATACTACACCAGTACACACTACACCATTATATACTACACCAGTACACACTACACCAGTATATAAAAACACCTTGACCATTTTGCCTGTTGCAACAGCGACCCCTGCTGTCTGGTTCGGGTGTCTGCATGAGTCTTAATAAAGAATAAAATAACGTGTTCCTCTGAACTCTGTCTGTATCCACCACTGCAGGATGGGAAGGAACAAGGGGGGGGAATTGGACATGTCTAAATAAAGTAAAATGCAGACGTTTATGTTGTTGTTTTATAATTAATTTCAGGCTCAGTTCTGTCACACCGGAGCGTCTCTACACACCCGGACCCCGGTCACCTACCGCGTCCCCTCCACTCACCTGATCCTCTTCTTCATCTCCAACCTTTCTTACGCTCTGATACCTCAAGCTGTGAGCCACCGCTGTATCAGCCAACCGGCCTTCTTCATCAGCAAAACCCAACCCAGCCGGAGCGACTGATCCCTCCACAGCGCCACCTTCAGGATTAATTACAGCGGTACCTTGAAACTGGACGTCGTTGAGTTTCGAGGTATTTTTCCCCATAAGGATGTTTGTGAAACCTGTTAATGCGTCCATGGTCCCGTGGAGCTGCAGATATTTTAGTCTCGTGTAAAATAATGAGGTTGTTTTTGACACTTAAACACTGAAAATAACACAAATATAATATAAACACACTGAAATACAATTACTAACAGTTACACATCAATAAAAATAAAAGCTGCACTTTAGTTTTACTTCTTTATTGTTTCCTGACGCTTCTTAATGGTGGAGATGCTCGATGTTGGAATATCGTATTCCCTTCAGCACCGGCGCATTCACATGAGAAGTGTTGAGTGTGTCTGTGAACAAAGCTTAGCGTGACTTACTGTACTAAAACAGCGAGTGAGGAATGTGATTAGTGGAGGAACTTATGAGCAGTAATAATGAAGAGAAGTTTAGTGCTCCTGTCTCCTTCTTTTACTACATTAAACCACGTTAAGCTTCATTTAGACTCTGGGAGAAGCTGATTCTGATTCTCACCATTTCTCAGAAGCTCGAGCTGTAACACAAGTTTAAAAGTGAAACAGGGAGGAGAATCCAGATAAACACAGATACATGTGGAGCTGTAACCCTGAAGTGCAAGATGCTTCTCGGATGATGCATTAAAGGAAGCAACACTGGTGACAAACACAAGGAACAGAGTCGCGCACCGTTAATGACGCATGCTTGGTTCCCAAGAACTGGTGGAAACGCGAGTCGGTTCTCTACAAAACACCCGAACAGAACCAGTTGAAGAACCAGAACCAGAACCAGGGTTCTTCTGGTGAAAAAGCGCTACCGGAGTAAAAGATCTGAGCAGCACGATTTCTTTAAGATCTCTTGATGTTTTACCAGAGTAAAAGATCACGCCAGACTCGCTGCATTCCAACAAATTTATTCTGTAAAAGTTTGGTGAATAAACAGGAAACAAAAACATGAAACATTATTGTGAATAAAGGCAGAAATGGCGGATCAGGAGGAGACAGAACCTCCGAGCGCTGAGCTAACACAGAGCACAGGTACAGGGTCAGGTACAGGTACAGGGTCAGGTACAGGTACAGGGTCAGGTACAGGGTCAGGTACAGGTACAGGATCAGGTACAGGTACAGGGTCAGGTACAGGTACAGGGTCAGGTACAGGTACAGGTACAGGGTCAGGTACAGGGTCAGGTACAGGTACAGGGTCAGGTACAGGGTCAGGTACAGGTACAGGGTCAGGTACAGGATCAGGTACAGGATCAGGTACAGGTACAGGGTCAGGTACAGGTACAGGGTCAGGTACAGGGTCAGGTACAGGTACAGGGTCAGGTACAGGATCAGGTACAGGGTCAGGTACAGGGTCAGGTACAGGGTCAGGTACAGGTACAGGGTCAGGTACAGGTACAGGGTCAGGTACAGGTACAGGATCAGGTACAGGGTCAGGTACAGGGTCAGGTACAGGTACAGGGTCAGGTACAGGTACAGGTACAGGGTCAGGTACAGGATCAGGTACAGGGTCAGGTACAGGTACAGGGTCAGGTACAGGTACAGGTACAGGGTCAGGTACAGGTACAGGGTCAGGTACAGGATCAGGTACAGGTACAGGGTCAGGTACAGGGTCAGGTACAGGTACAGGGTCAGGTACAGGTACAGGGTCAGGTACAGGATCAGGTACAGGTACAGGGTCAGGTACAGGGTCAGGTACAGGTACAGGGTCAGGTACAGGTACAGGGTCAGGTACAGGTACAGGGTCAGGTACAGGGTCAGGTACAGGTACAGGGTCAGGTACAGGGTCAGGTACAGGTACAGGGTCAGGTACAGGTACAGGGTCAGGTACAGGGTCAGGTACAGGGTCAGGTACAGGTACAGGGTCAGGTACAGGTACAGGGTCAGGTACAGGGTCAGGTACAGGTACAGGGTCAGGTACAGGTACAGGGTCAGGTACAGGGTCAGGTACAGGTACAGGGTCAGGTACAGGTACAGGGTCAGGTACAGGTACAGGAACAAAAATAAATAGAGTTTTTATTTCTATAAACACACAGAGAGGAAATCATCACGTCATGATCAGGAAACACGGAGCGCTAGCTCACATCGTACGAGCTCGTAACATCTCTCCCCGCTAACCCGCCCGGGCGAACACACCTAACGGAATGATTCTAGAGTACAGGATTAATACCACAGATACGCATGCTGCTAGCAAGCCTAGTGACACCCGAGCGCACCGACATCATCCAAACAAACGAGCGTTAACGTGTTAGCGCTAACCTTCGCTTCTTCTTTTACTCGTACGGTTGGCTAAAAACATCGCGGGTTCATACCGAGAGACGTATAAACACAGGGAAGTCGGTGCTAACAAAACAAACAGGAAGCAAACAGGAGGCTAAGCTAATTAGTAAACCAAGTCATAACAGGTCAGGCAAACAAAGATTCCAGCTATGTACCTTGCTAGTCAGCATGCTAGCAAAACAAATAGCTCCTAAGCTTGCTAAGTAGCAAGCCAGCTAATATGGTGCTAGCTATAATATGTGGGAGCTAGCAAAACACACAGCGAGATAGCTACATAGTAAGTAGAGTTATAAAGAAGCAGGTTAAGCTAATTAGCGAACCAGCTTGTATAAACGCAAGTGTTGGTGCTAACAAAACAGACAGTTAGCAAAATAGCTAGGTAGCAAACAGAGTTATATAGAAGCAGGTTAAGCTAATTTGGTTGCAAGCAAGAATCCAGCTACTTGCCATGCTAGTTAGCATGCTAGCAACACCAATAGCTCCTAAGCTTGCTAGGTAGCAAACCAGCTAATATGGTGCTAGTTATAATATATGGGCGCAAGCAAAACAGACAGCAAGATAGCAAGGTAAGTTGGTGCTAACAAAACAGACAGTTAGCAAGATAGCTACGTAACAAACAGGAGGCTAAGCTAATTAGCAAACCAGGTCATAAACAGGTCAGGCAAACAAGGATTCCAGTGACTTGCCGTGCTAGCCTAGAGCTAACAGCTATTTGGTAAGATAGCGAGGTATGAAAGATGACAGCGCAGGTTCCGGCTAGTTATTGTGCTAGCGAAACGGCTAGGTGGCGAGCTAGCTAGTTAGCTAAACCAGCTCGAACGAAAGGTGAAATAATACAGAGTTCAGGGGACTCGGGGACGTGGGTTCGAACCTAGCCCGGCGTCCTCAGGGAGCCCTGCGATCAGTAGGATCAGAATGCTAATGACTGTTTATTTGTATCTGTAACTAGCCAGTTAGCACAATAGCTAGTTAGCACAGCGCACAGCGACCGAGCATCATGCTGCCTACCGCCGGAAGTTAGCAAAGCGACCGTTTACGCTACGATTGGCTGACCGGTCGGTCGAAAGGTCAGGGTTCAGGGGGAAGAGAGAGTCGGACTCGTACGGGCGCACGCTCCAGCTAACGGCTAGGACATCACGCTAATACGCTAATAAGATGAGCTTTGTTTAAAGGTGAATTAAGCAGCGCGTCGCGCCGACCGCGCCCACGCCGACCACGCCCGGACTCGCTGGCTCCGTCCAGTCCTCGGATCTAACCTCAGGTCTCTCGGCGGCGGCGGCGGCGACGATGATGCGGATTCATGGATCGATAATTTACAGATTTGTGAATTTTAACGTTTCCGACTAGCATGACACAAGAAACCGCCGCGGACGGCCGGACGTCCTTCAGGATCTAGTGCTCCTCCCGCAGCAACTGGTTCTGCTGGGACACAAAACACAAACCAACACTAAACTGGTCAGCGATAAGAAATCAATCGGAGCTAACTGGTTTACTTCTTTATTTGTTAAGGACAGCCTGCCCTCTAGTGGTCATTCTACACAACACAAGCACAGTTCACATTATACACTATAGTGCCAAAAGTATTCGCTCGTCTCCCTTCACACACACATGATCCTGAGTGACTCCCATTCTTAATCTATAGGGTTTAATATGATGTCGCCACCCTTTGCAGCTATAACAGCTTCAACTCCTCTGGGAAGGCTTTCCACAAGGTTTAGGAGTGTGTTTATGGGAATTTTTGACCGTTCTTCCAGAAGCGCATTTGTGAGGTCAGACGCTGATGTTGGACGAGAAGGCCCGGCTCACAGTCTCCGCTCTAATTCATCCCAAAGGTGTTCTATCAGTCAAGTTCTAGTCGAGTTCTTCCACACCAAACTGGCTCGTCCACGTCTTTATGGAGCTTGTGCTTCGTGCACTGGTGCGCACTCATGTTGGAACAGGAAGGGGCCATCCCCAAACTGTTCCCACAAAGTTGTCCAGAATCTCTTGGTACGCTGAAGCATTAAGAGTTCCTCTCACTGGAACTAAGGGGCCGAACTCCTGAAGAACACCCCCACACCATAATCCCCCCTCCACCACACTTCACACTCGGCACGATACAGTCAGACAGGTACCGTTCTCCTGGTGACCACCAAACCCAGACTCGTCCATCAGAAGCGTGATCCGTCACTCCAGAGAACACGTCTGCACTGCTCTAGAGTCCGGTGGCGGCGTTCTTTACACCACTGCATTGTGCTCGGTGATGTGAGGCTTGGATACAGCTGGAGACCCGTTCCATGAAGCTCTACACTCTGTTCCTGAGCTCATCTGAAGGCCACATGAAGTTTGGAGCTCTGTAGTGATGGACTCTGCAGAAAGTTGGTGACCTCTGTGCACTATGTTCCTCAGCATCCGCTGACCCGCTCTGTCATTTTACCTGGTAACACTTGGTGGCTGAGTTGCTGTCGTTCCCAATCGCTTCCACTTTGTTATACCAGCACTGACAGTCGACTGTGGAATATTTAGTAGTGAGGAAATTTCACCACTGGACTTGTTGCACAGGTGGCATCACGGTACCACACTGGAATTCACTGAGCTCCTGAGAGCGACCCGTTCTTTCACTAATGTGTGTAGAAGCGTCTGCATGCCGAGGTGCTCGGTTTTATACACCTGTGACCATGGAAGTGATCGGAACACCTGAACTCAGTGATCTGGATGGGGGAGTGAATACTTTTGGCAGTATAGTGTATGTCCATATAAATAAATCAATCGAAGTTAAACGTGTGTTTACCCCCGGACACGACTTCTTGTCTGAGTTCTGGATGTCGCTGTCGTCGTCTCTCTTCTCTTCATCTTCTTTGCCGTCTTTCTCCTCTTCCTCGTCCCCCGAGCACTTCCTGGAGAGCTTGGGCGACTTCTGGAACGATCACATATCATCAGAAATCAGAAAGTTCAGAAAATATAGGGACAGTAGGAAATGTAAATATAGACAGACGGCAACATTATTTATTTGTTTTAATGTCAGAAGGGAGTGGACCACAGGCAGGCTGATCTAGCACCTGCACTCTCTTATTACAAAGCTACTCTGTAACACAGCATCAAATTATTATTGTAATGTTTATAACTAATACCTGTTGTTTTCTTATTTGAATTTTACTCACTGTCCCAACTTTTTTGGATCTAAAATAAACACAGAATCCTGGACCAGATATATAATGTACAGTGTATCACAAAAGTGAGTACACCCCTCACATTTCTGCAGATATTTAAGTATATCTTTTCATGGGACAACACTGACAAAATGACACTTTGACACAATGAAAAGTAGTCTGTGTGCAGCTTATATAACAGTGTAAATTTATTCTTCCCTCAAAATAACTCAATATACAGCCATTAATGTCTAAACCACCGGCAACAAAAGTGAGTACACCCCTTAGTGAAAGTTCCTGAAGTGTCAATATTTTGTGTGGCCACCATTATTTCCCAGAACTGCCTTAACTCTCCTGGGTATGGAGTTTACCAGAGCTTCACAGGTTGCCACTGGAATGCTTTTCCACTCCTCCATGACGACATCATGGAGCTGGCGGATATTCGAGACTTTGCGCTCCTCCACCTTCCGCTTGAGGATGCCCCAAAGATGTTCTATTGGGTTTAGGTCTGGAGACATGCTTGGCCAGTCCATCACCTTTACCCTCAGCCTCTTCAATAAAGCAGTGGTCATCTTATAGGTGTGTTTGGGGTCATTATCATGCTGGAACACTGCCCTGCGACCCAGTTTCCGGAGGGAGGGGATCATGCTCTGCTTCAGTATTTCACAGTTCATATTGGAGTTCATGTGTCCCTCAATGAAATGTAACTCCCCAACACCTGCAGCACTCATGCAGCCCCAGACCATGGCATTCCCACCACCATGCTTGACTGTAGGCATGACACACTTATCTTTGTACTCCTCACCTGATTGCCGCCACACATGCTTGAGACCATCTGAACCAAACAAATTAATCTTGGTCTCATCAGACCATAGGACAAGGTTCCAGTAATCCATGTCCTTTGTTGACATGTCTTCAGCAAACTGTTTGCGGGCTTTCTTGTGTAGAGACTTCAGAAGAGGCTTCCTTCTGGGGTGACAGCCATGCAGACCAATTTGATGTAGTGTGCGGCGTATGGTCTGAGCACTGACAGGCTGACCCCCCACCTTTTCAATCTCTGCAGCAATGCTGACAGCACTCCTGCGCCTATCTTTCAAAGACAGCAGTTGGATGTGACGCTGAGCACGTGCACTCAGCTTCTTTGGACGACCAACGCGAGGTCTGTTCTGAGTGGACCCTGCTCTTTTAAAACGCTGGATGATCTTGGCCACTGTGCTGCAGCTCAGTTTCAGGGTGTTGGCAATCTTCTTGTAGCCTTGGCCATCTTCATGTAGCGCAACAATTCGTCTTTTAAGATCCTCAGAGAGTTCTTTGCCATGAGGTGCCATGTTGGAACTTTCAGTGACCAGTATGAGAGAGTGTGAGAGCTGTACTACTAAATTGAACACACCTGCTCCCTATGCACACCTGAGACCTAGTAACACTAACAAATCACATGACATTTTGGAGGGAAAATGACAAGCAGTGCTCAATTTGGACATTTAGGGGTGTAGTCTCTTAGGGGTGTACTCACTTTTGTTGCCGGTGGTTTAGACATTAATGGCTGTATATTGAGTTATTTTGAGGGAAGAATAAATTTACACTGTTATATAAGCTGCACACAGACTACTTTTCATTGTGTCAAAGTGTCATTTTGTCAGTGTTGTCCCATGAAAAGATATACTTAAATATCTGCAGAAATGTGAGGGGTGTACTCACTTTTGTGATACACTGTAAGTGATACCTGTGTACCTTTATAGTCATCACACCTGAACAGAACCCCGGGGACACACACTATATGGCCAAAAGTATCGTGAGCATGTCAGGCGCCCTATTTCAAAAATAAAGTGTATTAATACAGAGTGACCCTCTGTGTGACCTTTTGGGCTAGAACAACAGCCGCTCTTCTGAGAAGCTTCTTCACAAGACTCTGAAGTACGTCAGAGTATGGGAATTTGTGCCCACTCAGTCAAAAGATGACAGCATTGTGTAGAAGATGAACTGGCTGCTCAGTGTCGCCTCCTAGGTTCCATTCCTGCCTCGCACCCTGAGTTTCTGGTGTGGCTCTGACCCGGATCAGGCATATAATCGAAAGGTCTGATGCAGAGTATCTAAACCCCCCCCCCCATCCCAAAAAATGGTACCATCCACTCCTACAGTCAATGGGCATCGAAATGCAGGAATGCTGGAGCTTGTTGCTAGGCAACAGTTGTTGCTATGTGGAGACAGGAGTGTGTCACTGGGCGCAAGAAACCCTAACACACACACACACACACACTTGGTATCAACATCATTTTCCAGTATTTTGTCCAGCACCAGGTGTGTGTCCTTAGAGAATCATCTCAAGGTCATGAGACATTAACCACAAGACCCATGTAAACCACAGTGGGACCAGATTGCCGTCGTCTGTGTTGCTTGGGTGGCGGTAAAAATCACAGACGAAATGTACACTATTATACAGGGCGACACACAGGCCACGCCCGTCCCTCAGGTGAGCCAGAGACGAGCTCGGATCTATGTTCCTGTCTCAGATTAACCCACCGACCTCCGGGAGGGGTTACCACCGACCTAAAGGTGAGCGCCACTATTCCTTTTAGAACATTTAGCCCCGCCCATTTATCCAGGTGAGCTGCTCCGCCCGATTCGTGCCGCTACGGTCCGTACCTTCGATGACGTGGTCTTTTTCCTCTTGGATCCGACCTTCTCGCCCTTCACCTCCTCCTCCTTCTCCTCGCCGGCGGAGTCGCCCTCCTCGCGTTCACTGCTGCCATCGGCGGCGTCGCCTCCGTCACCCTCCGACCAGCTCTGCTGCTGCACGCTCTACACACACACACACACACACACACACACACCTGATCAGGGCGAGCATGTTAGCTAGAGCTATAAAAACCACCAGAAAATCAGGAGAGGTGAGGTTCGTACCCAGTCTCCAGAATCCTGGAGTTCAGCACCACCAACTCTACCTGCTGCATGACCATGTTGCCCTTTATATACACTGGGCGTTCACACACAGACAAGCATAGACATAGGTCCTAGCTCCTGCGCGAGTGGGAGGGGGGTCACAAGGAACTTAGCGTGTCTCTCCATACGCGATACAGCTCTCAGATCGGTCACATGTCAGAGAGGGCGTGTTCCTTATCGGGCGACCCCACTACACCTCAGTCATGTGAAGCTGGTACAGGGTCACCAGGTTACAAATTAGCTCCGCCCCTTTCTCAGATGTGCCACATCTGTACTTCCTGAGTTGGAATCTTAGCACTGCGGCCGGTCGGCTGGGCGCCCCTTAGTGCCAACAGGAGACAAAATCGGTCGCTAGCCTGCTGGGTGGGAAAAAATGGGACTAAAAAGTGGGCCGGGTCTTCGAGAACCTGTGTAAGGACCCTGTGGTGGAGATCAGCGTGTGACTCTCCATGTGCAAGACCGACCTCATGTACCGATCCACCAAAGTACGGGGGGATAAGAAGGGGTCACGTTGGAGGGCGGGCGTGTCAGGAGAATATACCCTCAGGGTCTCCAGCAGAGGAAGAGGAACTGGCTACGACTAAACTGGGAGAAAACTGTACAAGACCAAGACCTGAACGGCGCCCTCACCTGGTAGCCGGTGAATTTGACCCCGGGGTTGTTCTCGATCTCCCACAGTCCCTCGTTGAAGCCTTTCCTCTTGTTGGACTTGCCGAACTTCTCTTTGTACTCTTTGTAGGGCAGCAGGTCTTTAGGACCCAGGAACGCACTGCAGGAGACAAACAAGCATGACCAAAAGTATGTGGACGCCTGACTGTGACCGTGTCGGACGTCCCATTTAAATAAAACATAATGTATTAAAACAGCGTGACGTCTGTGTGATATGTTCTGAGAAGCTTCTCACAAGACCTTATACTATAAGTGTGTCTGTGTGTGGGAATTTGTGCCCCTTCTGATGGATCTGTCGGTGTTCCGGTTCATCCCAGAGCTGCTGAGTGGGGCTGAGGTCAGGGCTCTGTGCAGGACGCTGGAGTTACTTGGTTTTTAAACCGAGCTTTTCTTTATGTCTTTATAGAGCTTACAGGGCCTTCCCTAAACTGCTGCTGCAAAGTCGGAGGCATATCATTTATTTTATATGATTGATTTATTACACCTGTTAGTAATACAGTGCCAATATCCAATCAGAACAGAGCACACAGTGTTAATATCCAATCAGAACAGAGCACACAGTGTTAATATCCAATCAGAACAGAGCATACAGTGCCAATATCCAATCAGAACAGAGCACACAGTGCCAATATCCAATCAGAACAGAGCATACAGTGCCAATATCCAATCAGAACAGAGCACACAGTGTAATGTTCAATCAGAACAGAGCACACAGTGCCAATATCCAATCAGAACAGAGCATACAGTGTCAATATCCAATCAGAACAGAGCACACAGTGTCAATATCCAATCAGAACAGAGCACAGTGTCAATATCCAATCAGAACAGGGCACACAGTGCCAATATCCAATCAGAATAGAGCACAGTGTCAATATCCAATCAGAACAGAGCAGTGTCAATATCCAATCAGAACAGAGCACACAGTGTTAATGTCCAATCAGAACAGAGCACACAGTGCCCATATCCAATCAGAACAGAGCATACAGTGTTAACATCCAATCAGAACAGAGCATACAGTGCCAATATCCAATCAGAACAGAGCATACAGTGCCAATATCCAATCAGAACAGAGCACAGTGTCAATATCCAATCAGAATAGAGCACAGTGTTAATATCCAATCAGAATAGAGCACACAGTGCCAATATCCAATCAGAATAGAGCACACAGTGCCAATATCCAATCAGAATAGAGCACACAGTGCCAATATCCAATCAGAATAGAGCATACCTTGCCAATATCCATTATATATATATATGATTGATATATTACACCTGTTAGTAATTGTTACAGCTGAAACACATAAATTCAGTCATTAGAAGGGGCGTCCTAATACTTTTGGCCACACTCTCAGATTCCATCACTCTGAAAAGACCTGAATTACCCCCCACCCCCACTCACACTACACAATCCACCAAATCCACCTACCGGCATGGTTTAAGAGGTGGAGAATATATAAAAACGTCACACAGAAAGTAATAGAGTGCAGGACTGAACCCGGGTCTGTGGAGCTGCGAGGTTCCCTTACTCCCAAATGGGGGTGGTTCGAGGTAACAAATCCACCTTCTGCATGTTTTGGGAGGTGAAATTAAAGTCAATTACAGAAGAACTCAATTTGAACCAAGGCGTCAACACTACACTACACGGACAAAAGTATGTGGACGCCCCTTCTAATGACTGAATTCATGATTTTCAGCCACAGCAGCTACTAACAGGTGTTATAAATCGATCATATAAAGGAAATTACATGCAGCAACAGTTTAGGGAAGGTCCTTTCCTAATCCAGAATAAAGAAAAGCTCGGTTTAACAAACAAGAAGCTCCAGTGTCCTGCACAGAGCCCTGACCTTAGCAGCACTCAACAGCTCTGGGATGAACCGGAACACCGACAGATCCATCAGAAGGGGCACAAATTTCCACAGACGCACTCCAAAGTCTCGTGAGAAGCTTCTCAGAACAGATCACATCGAGGGCGCTTTTGTCATTTTAATACCGCTTTAATACCGTTTTTGAAATGAGACGTCCAACACGCTCACGATCAGATGTCCAAATACTTTTGGATATATAGAGTAAATGAATGATTAAATTAGCAACACACACACACACACACACACACACACACACACTTACGTCTCATGGGTGCCGAAGAAGAAAATGGGGTATTTATTAGCTGGTGGCTTCACCGCCCCCTCTGGTAGCTCATCAATCTGCAGCCAATCAGAAAAAAACAACAGAAAAGTTACTAATAACCAATCAGAACAGAGCATATATTACTAATAACCAATCAGAACAGAGCATATATTATCATTAACCAATCAGAACAGAGCATATATTACCATTAACCAATCAGAACAGAGCATATATTATCATTAACCAATCAGAACAGAGCATATATTATCATTAACCAATCAGAACAGAGCATATATTATCATTAACCAATCAGAACAGAGCATATATTACCATTAACCAATCAGAACAGAGCATATATTATCATTAACCAATCAGAACAGAGCATATATTATCATTAACTAATCAGAACAGAGCATATATTACCATTAACCAACCAGAACAGAGCATATATTATCATTAACCAATCAGAACAGAGCATATATTATCATTAACCAATCAGAACAGAGCATATATTACCATTAACCAATCAGAACAGAGCATATATTATCATTAACCAATCAGAACAGAGCATATATTATCATTAACCAACCAGAACAGAGCATATATTACCATTAACCAATCAGAACAGAGCATATATTACCATTAACCAATCAGAACAGAGCATATATTATCATTAACCAATCAGAACAGAGCATATATTACCATTAACCAATCAGAACAGAGCATATATTATCATTAACCAATCAGAACAGAGCATATATTACCATTAACCAATCAGAACAGAGCATATATTACCATTAACCAATCAGAACAGAGCATATATTACCATTAACCAATCAGAACAGAGCATACAGTGTCAATATCCAATCAGAACAGAGCATATATTACCATTAACCAATCAGAACAGAGCATACAGTGTCAATATCCAATCAGAACAGAGCATATATTACCATTAAGCAACCAGAATGCGTGATTACTAATAACCAATCAGATCAGAGCACAGATTATTATTATTAAATACATATATTGCTATTAACAGAGCACATATTATCAACAGCCAATTAAAATAGAGCATTCCTTATCACTAACCAGTTGTAGCTAATGCTAATCTAGCTGTGGATAATGCTAACCCTGCTGCAGCTAATGCTAACCCAGTTGAAGCTAATGGTTATCCTGCTGTAGCCAATGCTAATCCTGCTGTAGCTAATGCTAACCCAGTTGTAGCTAATGGGAATTCTGCTGTAGCTAATGCTAATCCTGCTGTGGATAATAGTATTCCAGTTGTAACTAATGCTAATCCTGCTGTAGCTAATGCTAATCCTGCTGTAGCTAATGCTAATCCTGTTGTGGATAATGCTAATCCAGTTGTAGCTAATTCAGCCAGTGTAATGCTGTTTATCATTTCTGGAATTGTATTATAAGAATTGTACTTATTATTGTTGTTATATTTGTTTATTTACTCATTTATTAACATTATTATTATTGTCATTATTTATTTGCACATTAATTATTGTTTATTTTCCTCCCAATTTAGTCATATCCAATTCCCCCTCTAATGCTGCAGACCTCCAGTCCTGACCGAGGCGTGTCATGTGACTAACACACGCCCCCTCCGACACACGTGCAGCACCGACCGCTTCTTTTCACCTGCACCGGGGTTCATACGGAGAGCCGTATCGCGCACGGAGAGTCACGCACTGACCTCCGTTATCCCCCGTCTGTGTGTAGTGCAGCACCATCGATCAGCCAGCAGGGGGCGTAACCGCAGCAGTTCCACCCTCAAACAAGCTGAGTCTTGTGTGTACAGGCAGCCGAGATTCGAACTCATCAGCTTGTGATGTTTACATAATATTGTTATTATGAATCATGTTATATAATATTTAATATCTATTATTATTATTTATATATTTATTATATTATATATTATTAATCTATCTATCGTTTCCTGCATGTGATACCATTCAGGTCTCTGGTACACAGGGGGGCGTGTCGGTCACGTTATGTACCCTGCAGCGGGTCTCAGGAGGCACCTGGCGCCCCTCTAATGCTGCCTGTGTGGGGAGTCGGTACGGACACGAGTCTAAAAGCACCAGGACTGTGGGGATTTAGTACCATAAAGTAAAAATAAATAAATAAATAAATGAAAGAGGAGCAGAAATAATGTGATATAAGATAATCGTGATATAAACGGTACACGGTGTATCGATACGATCTGATGAATCGATATATTGAACGAGAATGAAGCTCCGAGGCGCAGCGAGCACACGGGCGGTAAAGAGATCAGAAAAACACGCGCACATCAAACGCGAGGATCAAACGAAGCCGAAAGCGAAACGAGCGCCGAATTGGTTTGATCTCGCGGTGCGGCGGCCTCGGCGCGAGGAGCAGCGGGGCGTCGTGCTGCACCGTCCCCGCCACAGAGCGCTCGAGCGGCGGCGGCGGCGCGTACTCACCCTCGCGGGCCAGTGCGGGTATCCCTTCATTTTGGCGAACACCAGGTCTCCTGCTTTATAGTCGCGGGGCCGCGGGCGAGCCATGATGCTCCTGTAGATCCCCCCAAATAACCTGATAATCACCCCAGAATACACTCCAGTCACGGAAACACCAGGTCCACGCGCGCACACAACAGTCCCACCATCAATAACGGAAAAAAAAGGCCCGGGAAAAAAGAAACCACCCCCCCAAACACACACACACACACACACACACACACACCGAGCACCGCCGCGTCCCTCCTCCCGGTACACCCACCCAAAATCTCTATCAAGGTCACGCGGGCAGGAAGCGCGTTCACATCCGAACCGATCAGAACCGGGGAATCTGAAACCGAAAATGACGTGTTTGCGCGCGCAAACACACACACAGAAGCACTTTGTAGTTCTACAATTACTGACTGTAGTCCATCTGTTTCTCTACCACAGAGCAGGTATTATTTAGGTGCTGGATGATTCTCAGCACTGCAGTGACACTGACATGGTGGTGGTGTGTTAGTGTGTTAGACACAGCAGCGCTGCTGGAGTTTTTAAACACCGTGTCCACTCACCGTCCACTCTATTAGACACTCCTACCTAGTCGGTCCACCTTGTAGATGTAAAGTCGGAGACGATCGCTCATCTATTGCTGCTGTTTGAGTCGCTCATCTTCTAGACCTTCATCAGTGCTCACAGGACGCTGCCCACGGGGCGCTGTCGGGTGGATGTTTTTGGTTGGTGGACTATTCTCAGTCCAGCAGTGACAGTGAGGTGTTTAAAAACTCTAGCAGCGCTGCTGTGTCTGATCCACTCATACCAGCACAACACACACTAACACACCACCACCATGTCAGTGTCACTGCAGTGCTGAGAATCATCCACCACCTAAATAATACCTGCTCTGTGGTGGTCCTGTGGGGGTCCTGACCATTGAAGAACAGGGTGAAAAGAGCTAACAAAGCATGTGGAGAATCAGATGGACTACAGTCAGTAATTGTAGAACTACAAAGTGCTTCTATATGGTAAGTGGAGCTGATAACATGGACAGTGAGTGTAGAAACACAGAGGTGGTTTTAATGTTATGGCTGATCGGTGGACACTTTACTGAACACACACTATTGAATATAACCCCTTCAGTCATAAATACTAAATATGCTTCTACAACCCCAAATCAGAAATCAGTAAAAGTTGGGACAGTATGGAAAATGTAAATAAAACAAAAACACAGAGTTTCTTACACTGACTTTTATTTGATGTCAGACAGGATGAAGCTGAGATATTTCATCTTTTATCTGCTCAACTTCATTTCATTTATTAATAAACATCCATTCCTGCATTTCAGAGTCTGTCATGGTATGGTGGGTGTGTCAGTACCAGGGTGTGTCATGGTATGGGGGTGTGTCAGTACCAGGGTGTGTCATGGTATGGGGGTGTGTCAGTACCAGGGTCTGTCATGGTAAGGGGGTGTGTCAGTACCAGGGTCTGTCATGGTATGGGGGTGTGTCAGTACCAGGGTGTGTCATGGTATGGGGGTGTGTCAGTACCAGGGTCTGTCATGGTAAGGGGGTGTGTCAGTACCAGGGTCTGTCATGGTATGGGGGTGTGTCAGTACCAGGGTGTGTCATGGTATGGGGGTGTGTCAGTACCAGGGTGTGTCATGGTATGGGGGTGTGTCAGTACCAGGGTCTGTCATGGTAAGGGGGTGTGTCAGTACCAGGGTCTGTCATGGTATGGGGGTGTGTCAGTACCAGGGTGTGTCATGGTATGGGGGTGTGTCAGTACCAGGGTCTGTCATGGTAAGGGGGTGTGTCAGTACCAGGGTCTGTCATGGTATGGGGGTGTGTCAGTACCAGGGTCTGTCATGGTATGGGGGCTGTGTCAGTACCAGGGTCTGTCATGGTATGGGGGTGTGTCAGTACCAGGGTCTGTCATGGTAAGGGGGTGTGTCAGTACCAGGGTCTGTCATGGTATGGGGGTGTGTCAGTACCAGGGTGTGTCATGGTATGGGGGTGTGTCAGTACCAGGGTGTGTCATGGTATGGGGGCGTGTCAGTACCAGGGTCTGTCATGGTATGGGGGTGTGTCAGTACCAGGATCTGTCATGGCATGGGGGTGTGTCAGTACCAGGGTCTGTCATGGTATGGGGGTGTGTCAGTACCAGGGTCTGTCATGGTAAGGGGGTGTGTCAGTACCAGGGTCTGTCATGGTAAGGGGGTGTGTCAGTACCAGGGTGTATCATGGTATGGGGGTGTGTCAGTACCAGGATCTGTCATGGTATGGGGGTGTGTCAGTACCAGGGTCTGTCATGGTATGGGGGTGTGTCAGTACCAGGGTGTATCATGGTATGGTGGGTGTGTCAGTACCAGGGTGTATCATGGTATGGGGGTGTGTCAGTACCAGGGTCTGTCATGGTATGGGGGTGTGTCAGTACCAGGGTCTGTCATGGTATGGGGGTGTGTCAGTACCAGGGTCTGTCATGGTATGGGGGTGTGTCAGTACCAGGATCTGTCATGGTAAGGGGGTGTGTCAGTACCAGGGTCTGTCATGGTATGGGGGTGTGTCAGTACCTGGATCTGTCATGGTAAGGGGGTGTGTCAGTACCAGGGTCTGTCATGGTATGGGGGTGTGTCAGTACCAGGGTCTGTCATGGTAAGGGGGTGTGTCAGTACCAAGGTCTGTCATGGTAAGGGGGTGTGTCAGTACCTGGATCTGTCATGGTAAGGGGGTGTGTCAGTACCAGGGTCTGTCATGGTATGGGGGTGTGTCAGTACCTGGATCTGTCATGGTAAGGGGGTGTGTCAGTACCAGGGTCTGTCATGGTAAGGGGGTGTGTCAGTACCAGGATCTGTCATGGTAAGGGGGTGTGTCAGTACCAGGATCTGTCATGGTAAGGGGGTGTGTCAGTACCAGGATCTGTCATGGTATGGGGGTGTGTCAGTACCAGGGTCTGTCATGGTAAGGGGGTGTGTCAGTACCAGGGTCTGTCATGGTAAGGGGGTGTGTCAGTACCAGGATCTGTCATGGTATGGGGGTGTGTCAGTACCAGGGTCTGTCATGGTAAGGGGGTGTGTCAGTACCAGGGTCTGTCATGGTATGGGGGTGTGTCAGTACCAGGGTCTGTCATGGTAAGGGGGTGTGTCAGTACCAGGGTCTGTCATGGTTTGGTAAAGTCAAAGTAAGAAACTGGAATCTGTGTTGAAGCAGTGAGCTCGTTTTTCCAGTAGAGGGCGCTGCTGCTTTAATTATAAGTCGCTTTATGTAAACGTACATGCAGACACACACAGGAAACACATGTTAAGCGGAATGGTGGCGCCGTGGGTTACGCTGTTGCCTCCGGTCCGAGTCCTTTGCATGTTCTCCCTATGTCTGCATGGGTTTCCTCTGGGAGCTCCGGTTTCCTCCGACAAGTCCAACATGCAGTCAGGTTAACTGGAGACACTGAAAACTGTGGTAGATCTTCCCAGAGGTGTCTGGCATCAATGCTTCATCCAGAAAGTCACAGAAGACCTGAGATGAGCATCTAAAGACCTGCAGGCCTCATGATACTAGCATCAGTGCACAAACACTGAACCACACACACACCTTGATGCCCACTCGCTTGCTATAAGCAAACTTGGCATTAGTGACAGATCCACGAGTTCTGCTGTAGTAAAGAATCCTGGAGGACATCTGGTCATCAGTCCATGATCAGAAGCTCAGGAGCAGGATGGGTTTCACTACAACACCAGAAGCTCCTGAGATGCTCCAGATAAAGGAAACGTTCCCACTGACAGTATCTAACACTTATTAAACGTTCAGAAGGTGGATAGGCTGCTTTAAATCGCCTCTAGGTGGCAGTGAGTGAGTGTGTGTGAGTGTGTGTGTAAGTGTAAATGTATGGATCAATAACTGAATGGTGTATAAATAAATTACCAGCAGTCTGATCTCACATTCAGTCTCCAGTTCAGAATACACTCTCAGCTTACACACACACACACACACACACACACTATCTGTATTATTATTACTACTTACATGTATTATTATTACCGTCACTGTTAATACTTTTATTATTGTTACTCTTTGCACTGTTCTTATGGATGTGTGTGTGTATTTATGTGTGTGTATTTGTGTGTGTGTAAGGGAGTATGTGTGTGTATGTGTGAGTATGTGTGTGTAGATGTGTGTGTTTATGTATTTATGTGTGTGTATTTATGCGTGTAGATGTGTGTGTATTTGTGTGTATTTATGTGTGTATGTGTGTAGGTGTGTATTTATGTGTGTATGTAGGTGTGTGTGTATTAATATGTGTGTGTATGTGTGTATATATGTTTGTGTGTGTGTGTAGGTGGGTATTTACATGTGTATGTAGGTGTGTGTGTATTAATATGTGTGTGTATGTGTGTATATATGTTTGTGTGTGTGTGTGTGTGTGTGTGAGCAGTATCCTCTCTCCATGAATCTGTTTGAGGTGTCGGATGCGCTGACGTGATGATGAGTAGTAAATCTTGTCGGATGTGCTGAAATTATATTGTTTATAGATGTTTTGATGATGTTTAGCGCTGTAGACGGTGTGTACAGTCAGTGATGGATTGTTTATAGATGTTTTGATGATGTTTAGCGCTGTAGACGGTGTGTACAGTCAGTGATGGATTGTTTATAGATGTGTTGATGATGTTTAGCGCTGTAGACGGTGTGTACAGTCAGTGATGGATTGTTTATAGATGTTTTGATGATGTTTAGCGCTGTAGACGGTGTGTACAGTCAGTGATGGATTGTTTATAGATGTGTTGATGATGTTTAGCGCTGTAGACGGTGTGTACAGTCAGTGATGGATTGTTTATAGATGTTTTGATGATGTTTAGCGCTGTAGACGGTGTGTACAGTCAGTGATGGATTATCTCAGTGTGCTCGGGTTGAACTGAACACTCGACTCCGCCTGTAAAATCACCACGTTTTTATTCTCATCACAAGAAACCAGAAATAAAAACATTTTATAATAAACAGCAACACCGAGCCACGCCTCACACACCCACCCTCACTTCTGTGTGTGTGTATAATTTACGTGTGTGTATTACTGTATGTGTATTTATGTGTGTATATAATCTACGTGTGTGTATAATGTGTGTGTAAATATATATATATATATATATATATATATACAGTATATATATACTGTATATATATATATATTGTGTGTATAATGTGTACGTGTGTGTATTTCTCTGTGTGTATATACAGTGTATCACAAAAGTGAGTACACCCCTCACATTTCTGCAAATATTTCATTATATCTTTTCATGGGACAACACTATAGACATGAAACTTGGATATAACTTAGAGTAGTCAGTGTACAGCTTGTATAGCAGTGTAGATTTACTGTCTTCTGAAAATAACTCAACACACAGCCATTAATGTCTAAATAGCTGCAACATAAGTGAGTACACCCCACAGTGAACATGTCCAAATTGTGCCCAAATGTGTCGTTTTCCCTCCCTGGTGTCATGTGTCAAGGTCTCAGGTGTAAATGGGGAGCAGGGCTGTTAAATTTGGTGTTTTGGGTACAATTCTCTCATACTGGCCACTGGATATTCAACATGGCACCTCATGGCAAAGAACTCTCTGAGGATGTGAGAAATAGAATTGTTGCTCTCCACAAAGATGGCCTGGGCTATAAGAAGATTGCTAACACCCTGAAACTGAGCTACAGCATGGTGGCCAAGGTCATACAGCGGTTTTCCAGGACAGGTTCCACTCGGAACAGGCTTCGCCAGGGTCGAGTCCACGTGTTCGGCGTCATATCCAGAGGTTGGCTTTAAAAAATAGACACATGAGTGCTGCCAGCATTGCTGCAGAGGTTGAAGACGTGGGAGGTCAGCCTGTCAGTGCTCAGACCATACACTGCACACTGCATCAACTCGGTCTGCATGGTCGTCATCCCAGAAGGAAGCTGACGCACAAGAAAGCCCGCAAACAGTTTGCTGAAGACAAGCAGTCCAAGAACATGGATTACTGGAATGCCCTGTGGTCTGACGAGACCAAGATAAACTTGTTTGGCTCAGATGGTGTCCAGCATGTGTGGCGGCGCCCTGGTGAGAAGTACCAAGACAACTGTATCTTGCCTACAGTCAAGCATGGTGGTGGTAGCATCATGGTCTTGGGCTGCATGAGTGTTGCTGGCACTGGGGAGCTGCAGTTCATTGAGGGAAACATGAATTCCAACATGTACTGTGACATTCTGAAACAGAGCATGATCCCCTCCCTTCGAAAACTGGGCCTCATGGCAGTTTTCCAACAGGATAACGACCCCAAACACAACCTCCAAGATGACAACTGCCTTGCTGAGGAAGCTGAAGGTAAAGGTGATGGACTAAACCCAATTGAGCACCTGTGGCGCATCCTCGAGTGGAAGGTGGAGAAGTTCAAGGTGTCTAACATCCACCAGCTCCGTGATGTCATCATGGAGGAGTGGAAGAGGATTCCAGTAGCAACCTGTGCAGCTCTGGTGATTCCATGCCCAGGAGGGTTAAGGCAGTGCTGGATAATAATGGTGGTCACACAAAATATTGACACTTTGGGCACAATTTGGACATGTTCACTGTGGGGTGTACTCACTTATGTTGCAGCTATTTAGACATTAATGGCTGTGTGTTGAGTTATTTTCAGAAGACAGTAAATCTACACTGCTATACAAGCTGTACACTGACTACTCTAAGTTATATCCAAGTTTCATGTCTATAGTGTTGTCCCATGAAAAGATATAATGAAATATTTGCAGAAATGTGAGGGGTGTACTCACTTTTGTGATACACTGTATATATATATATACGTATAATGTGTGTGTGTGTATAATGCAAGTGTGTGTATGTGGGGGGCCATATCAATGTGAACCACACTAGCTGAAGTTGTGCGTACACTACACCAGAGATTCTTGCTCTTTTCCATGTCAAGGTTCATGGACGTCAAGTTGCCACTGTTGGGCCCCTGATTGAGGCCCTTGGCCCTCAGTTGCTTGAACTGTATTCAGTCATAATAGTAAGTTGAGTTTGTATAACAGCGTCCACTCGATGCTGCAAAGGTAAATGTGTGTGTGTGGGGGCGTGGCTTATGGCATAACAAGTGTAAAGGGGCGGGGCTTATGCTCAGTGTGTATAAATCAACACAGAACGATTTATTCCACATTAACGACGTCTTTAAATCATAATTATTAATAATAATAACAATAATACTGTCCATCGTCACGGTTCACCGTAAAAATTCTTTGGTCGGCTTTGATCTTCGGTACAAACGCACAAAAATACGCCAGAACGACACGGCACGACACGACGGGTTACAGACGCTCGTCACAGCGCGGAAAAATGCCACAATTCACCGCGAAAACCACACCCAATTAGACACCAGGTGAATCCTGCACCGTTCACTCAACACCAACACGGATAATTATGTACAAATGCGTCATATCCCGTTCCCAGATTGCGCTGCGTTTCGCTGCCTCTTTATCTGCAGCGCTGCACAGGGACACAGCAGAGCTGAGATTCGAACCCATGAGTACCGCTAGCCGCTTGCGGTGCTAACCATTAGCGTTATCGCCGTTTCCTCTCCTGATTTAAAATCGATTGTCTCGCTGTTACGATTGTCATGACACAAACCGACCTGAAGAGAGCGCTAAGTGGTCCTGATTGTCTGCTAGCGATGACGTCTAGTCCGGGAAGCCGTTAGCAATGACAATAAGGTTTGCGATGTGTTTTTTCCGAATTATAGTATATCGTAGCGACAAACTATAAGACAGAGGCGCTTTCACACTAGTCTGTTTCAGCAACCGTCTTTATGATCTAGGGTTCATTAGACGACTTTTCCGTAGCGTTAGCACACGTCGCGCGGATGATTTTAGCTACACGTAGCTAGTTCATTTTAGCGGCGTGGAAGCTCCACCCCAAATTAGCTTCCAATACCAGTAATGATACCTTAAATATGCTAAAATATCAAACATCTACCGATATACCAACGTACACTATATAGCCAAAAGTATGTGGACACCCTGTGGTGTTGATATGCTTCTAACATTGTGGCAACAGTTTAGGGAATTCCCACTTTCTGTTTCAGCACGATTACACCCCTGAGCACAAAGCAAAGTCTACTGATCGAATGGGCACAAATTCCCACAGACACACAGACTTGTAGAAGGGCTTCCCAGAAGACTGGATGATATTAAAGCCCCAAACAAGCACAAGTTTGAATCTCAGCTCTGCTACCGGTCGGCTGGGCGCCCCCTAGCGGGCACAATCGGCCACTAGTCTGCTGGGTGGGACTAAGACAGGACTAAAAAAGTGGGCGGGGTCTTCGGCACTGTGGCAACGTGGAGATCAGAGCGTAACTCTCCATGAGCGAGACAGACCTCGAATAAGAAGGAGTCGTGGAGAGCTCACGAGTCGGAGGGAGGGCGTGTCAGGAGAATATACCCTCCTCGGAGGCCATCGGGATCCCAAGCATGGGAAGAGGAACTGGCTACGACTAAACACGTGGATTTGAAATAGGACGTCCAACAAGCTCTTGGTCAGGCGTCCGAATACTTTTGGCCATATAGCGTATATCAAGATCTACATCACCTCGCTGGGGGTAAATCAAAAGCGCCTCTGGTGTGGATTTAATACAATTTAAACCCTGAACCACACCAGCACACCAGCAGCTGGAATTTCAGCTCCGCTACCGGTCGGCTGGGCGCCCCCTAGCGGGCACGAATGTCAACGCCAGACTAATAAGGAGGGGACCCTGGTTACTCATGATATCTGGGGGGTCGAGGGACTGCAGGCATCGGAAGGGAGGGCGTGTCAGGTGAGTAAACCATTGGACACCCAAAGCTAAAAACAAAACAAGGAGCACATGGAATTGGAACAGGACGTCCAACATGCTCTCGGTCAGGCGTCCGAATACTTTTGGCCATATAGCGTATCTCCAGATATACGTCACCTCGCTGGGGGCGAATGGACAGCACCTCTGGTGTGGATTTAATACAATTTAAACCCTGAACTTGAACCTGAGGGTGATTGATGGTCGGGTTGGAATCGTCGCTCGTGGTTGGTGCGCTTTTGGACAACCGTTACAAGATGGAGTAAGAAACGAACACTGGTGTGAAGTCTAGGGGTTCAATTTGACTCGGTTGGCGACATACTCGACACGCCAACAGTTCACATGTATGACTAGCGCTGGAGGACCTGAGTCTGGTCCGAGTCTGCTCAGTTCTAGTCCTGGACTCGGTCTCCGTCTCGAGCTGGTCTGTCACTCATGGTTTTCCACCAAACAAACAAATAAAGGTCACATGTTTACGTCTTATTTACATCATGTTCTATTATGAGTTTGTGTTTGGTCTCCAAGAGTCTCCAAAGAGTGTTTGGTGCCTGCTGGCAAGGTACCTGCCACAGATTGATGGCCACTGCACCATGATGTGCCGTTTTGTTGGCTGGACTTGTTTGGTCTTTGGGTTTTTAAAGTTAAATAAACAGGAACTTGTCCGACTTGTAAACTTTACTTTAATAAGCTGATCGGTAGGCTCAGGAAGACGCCCATGCCCGTGCTCCTCGTTGATGTCCACAAGTGCTCATGGAGGGTAACTCTTGGTCGAATGTTCACTCCTGGTTGACGGGGGCGTTGGCTGGAAGGTTCCGATGCAGGTTGGGGTTCTGGCTGTGTCGATTGCGGCTCCTGACCGAGGAGAAGGTGGTGTCGCAGCCCGGGACCTTGCACTTGTGCAGGAGCCGGAGGTGCACGGTCTTGTAGTGCGCCCTGAATGTGCCCTTGTTGCTGTAAACCTTCTGGCAGACGTGGCAGGTGATGGGCGAAGACGAGCTGTGGACCTGCTGGTCGAGGCCGACCGGCGCAGAAGTCGCCCCGTCGCAGCTCTCGTTCTCATCGCTGTCCTCTAGGTGGAGCTCCTCTTCGCTGCCTGCTTCCGAGTCCCAGGAGGAAGAGTGAGCGCTTCCTCTGGTGCTCAGGTCCAGCACGGCTTCATCCTCCACCGAATCGTCCACGCTCTCCACCGCTTTGCTCATAGGGAAGACCAGACCCATGCGGTTGTTCCCCTTGAAGATCACAGACGTCTGGCTCAGAGGGTCTTTGGGAGGGAACTCTGGGAGAGCATTGCTGGCCATATCTCGGCAGGATGGGCTGAGGACGTAGGAGTCTTTGGTCAACAGCTTGTTATGTAGATTTAAGTTTGCACTGTGCCTGAAAATAGAGAAGACACCATTCGTGAAGATGTGTACCAAAGTAAAACGTCTACATTTGTTCATACAGGCAAGTCCTGCACACCTTTGGAACCCTTGACAGCACTTCTGCTCCTGCACAAGGCAATTCCTGACCCCCTGGACAAGTATCACTTCCCTTGTTCCCTGTAAGTTCCCTGCAACCATCCAGCAGGACTGTCTAACCTCAATTTGTTGCTAATAACAGGTTCTACTTCAGACTGCATCCTGACATCTTTAGACCAGTTCAGGGGCGGAGGTTCAACCGTTGGTCCCCCGGACAGGTAAAAGTCCTGCATCTTTCACCCTGGATCTCCAATTGCCCTTTTCTAGAGTCCTACTGGATCTCCCCAACCCTGTATTATCCCAAGGTCCTTGAGTAGACAAGTGATCGTAGAGAACCCTGTAGAAATGGAATGGACCAGAGGCTGGGCACTCTGCTGGATCTCCCTAACCCTGCATTAGTTTAGGGTTGGCATACTTGTCACATCACACATTAAGTTTATTTGTCAGCAAATTCCCAACCATCTGAGGAAGACCTTTAGATGACTGAGGTACTCCAGAGATACTCCAGACTTGCAGACCTGCCCAAGGTCCTTGGGGAGACAAGTGGTCCAAGAGAACCCTAGTAAATTTAAAGGCCAGGACTGGAGGCTGGGCACTCTCCTGGATCTCCCTAACCCTGTATTATTTTATGGTTGCCATACTTGTGACGGCGAATTCCCAACCATCTGAGGAAGACCCTTAGATGACTGAGGAAATGGAGTTTATCTCCACTCACGACTACTTGTGCTGACCTCCAGACTTGCAAGTTTTGCAAAGGCACGACCACAAGCATCCTAGATTGGAGAGCTCATTAGGGCCAATCTTTTGGTTCCTAAGGTCCTGTTTGGAACCAGTTTCTTTTCCCTGTTATGACACCTCTGGATTTGACATCACTCCCTTGCAAGGTTTCTTGGGGAGTTTCCTACCATTCTGCATGAGTGAATCCCATCTTTAGACCCCTTCTGTCCAATAGACTTGCATGAAGGTTTTATGACGTCATAGTTGAACAGAGGTGCCAGAGCCTCCAGCCTAAGACACTTTTTAGTCCTCCGGATTCATTTACTCCCTAGTGTCTCTAGCTTTCCCTCTTTAGGAAACCCTGGGGTACCACAACAGGTAATGGGTGAAGAAACTGTACTGGTCTAGACTCCCAACCTATGACACCATGTCAGACCTCTAGCCTCTGGTTTTAGGACCTCCTTGGTATAATCAGGAGTACCAGAAGACTTTGAGAGCCCACTGACAGGGGGTAATGCTGTCCGCCTTTGAACCCAATCAATATTTATTTCATGAGGGTCTACTGAGCCCACTCAAGTCAGTGGACTCCCCACTTTGCTCCCCTTTGGGCACCCAGGGTGTGGCATCACACAAGGTTTCATTGTCACGACGTCGCCCACTGTTTAGTGGCACCAAGATTGTGTCTCCATTCATTGCACAAAGGAAACCATGATGAGTAATCAACAGGGTTCCCTTGGATTACTTGTCTATTCAAGGACCTTAGGACCTTGACCCTCTTGCTCCTCTATACTCCCTTCATTCCCAAATACCAGAAGTATTTGAGAGCCCACTGACAGGGTAACGCTGTCCGCCTTTGAACCCAATCAATATTTATTTCATGAGGGTCTACTGAGCCTACTCAAGTCATTAGACTCCCCACTTTGCCCCCCTTTGGGCACCTCAGGGTGTGACATGACGTCGCCCACTATTTAGTGGCACCAAGATTGGTGGAATGAAGGGAGTAAAGTGGAACAGGAGGGTGAAGATCCCAAGGTCCTTAAGTAGACAAGTAATCCAAGGGAACCCTGTTGATTAAAGGCAAGGACAGGAGGCTGGGCGCTTCAACTCATCATGGTTTCCCTTGTGCAACGAATGGAGACACAACTGGCCTCACTCCCAACAGATGCTGGTAAGCACCTACCTGTCTCGGCTCCGTCGTGATGGGAAGGCGGCGTTGCACCCGGCTATGGTGCACACATGCATTTCCTTCAAGTGGACGCTGCGGTAATGCATCTTGGCGCTGTAGAGGTTTTTAAAAGTCTGATCGCAGCTCTCGCAGTGATGAAGGAGCTCGACGTCGTCTACGCATACTATCTGCAGGTCTCCGTCGCTGTCTGCACAGACCTCGGCCTCACTGGGAGCTTTCCTCGATGTCGTTTGCTCGAGGCTGGTTTGGTCCTTAAAGTCCAGTGAGTCTCTCTCAGGGTTGCCGAAGGGAGACGGCGACTTGGTGGGCCGTCCATCTTGTGGCGGTTCTTCCGTGCAGACGGAACTGCCGGATCTTTGGAAAGCACCGTGGTTATCACGTTCCGTCTTCATGACTCCGTCCATCCTAGGGTCCAAGCTGGCGGAAGGGTCCTCGTTGTCGGACTCGTTGCACTCTTCTAGGTCGTCCTTCTCAATCTTGATCGGCATGCTCGATTTGCGAGACTTCTTCTTCGGAACAGGCTCGGAGCTGCTCTCCATCTCGGCTACGTTAACGGGTACGGAGGAGGAGGACAGCATGGGGAGGGATGGCAGATTCCCGGGTGTGTTAGCCAGCTCGGCAGGAGTCACCAGGCTGCGGTAGAAGGGCAGCACCGGTTGCACGGTCTTGAGGTTTGGGAAGACTATCCCACTGTGGCTGATGCTTGAGAAGGAGCTGTGCAGCTTGGGCTCGGAGCTGGCCATGTAGCTCGAGACGGACCTGTTTAGATCCTGTTTCTCCTCCTCGTCCCCGCCGCTCAGCCCATCGCGCACGTCCTTGTCGCGGTTGTTCCTGTTCATGGGCATGTGCAGGCGCGGGTTGGGATTGGCGCTGTGCCGGTTGCGGCTCCTCAAAGAGCTGAAGACCATGTTGCAGCCCTCGATGGTACATTTGTGCTTGATCTTAAGGTGGACAGCATTGTAGTGGATCTTCAGAGTGCCTTTGTCGTAGAAGGTTTTCTCGCAGGCGCTGCAGAACACGCGACCCTTCTTCATCCCTGCGCTCAAACGGACCTTCGATTCGGGAGACACCTGGGCGATATCGGAGCTGACCGAGGGCGTACACGGGGTTGACGGTGAGGAATAGTTGTCGCTCATGGAGAATTCCTCAGAGTCTAAAGTGCCACTGTGACGATCGACAGAGATCTCGTCGCGGTCCGGCTCGGAGGCAAAGTGAGCGGAGTGATCAGGACCTCCGGGATGATCCAGAACTTCCGCTCGTGATGGCGCCTCCTGCTGGTGGGAGTCCTCTCTGGATCTGAGCAGCGGTGCGGGGACTGTGCAGGAGTTGAGCATGTGCAGGGGCAGCATGAACGCCATGCTGTTGACCAGGCTCTCGAAATGGTGCCCGCCGTTCCTGCTGTTCGGAGGCTCCGAGCTCGGGACGGGCGACGGACGGCGAGTGCTGCTCTCGATGAAGCTGCGGATGTCGGAGTTGGCTCGGTGGCTGGTCGGTATGATGACCGACTGGCCTTCTTTGTCCTGCAGCGCCATCAGCTCCACGATGGATTTCGTCTCTCCGAATCGCAGGAACTGCTGCAGGGTTGCGATTTCCTCTTCGAAGGTCATGATGGCCCAGCGGTCCAGCACTTTTCCGGCCACGTCCTACACACAGGCACACACCAAAAAAAAGGATTCGGGTTTTTGCATTATGGATGAACACCGTGACCGTCCGGGACCCGGGACGTTTGATAACTGACAGTCCGACAGCGCTACTAAATAAAGAGTCGTCCGTTCGTCTAATACCGCCGGACATAAAAGCCCTAATTACTGCAGCACGTAAAATCTAATATCATTTTTCTTCGTTTTGATGATCCGGCGCTCCCCCGGTGGGACTCGGCGAGTGCTGGGCACCGAGCCTGGCCGTAATTACACATGAGCGCTAGCAGTCCTTCAAAGTCATACATGCTGTAACGGGGATAAATATTTCATCATACGGCATTCATTGATATGCCTGTGGGGGATTCGACTTTACGCTGGCCGTCAGACGGGCTAACGAGAACCTCACGCGTCCACCTGAATTCTTAACCAGCGGCAAACTGAGCCGAGACCTCCGGCTCGCTCGCTCGCACCTGGAGTTTGAAGCCCGAAGAACACAAGACAACGTTTTTACAGGATTATTTATACGATCCGCCGTGATCTGCCCGGACGTCCTCGGGAGCTCGGAATGAGCCATCAGGACCTGCTTTTATTTTATTCATCTTAACTAAAGATCTGCAGCCAAGTTTCTTCCACGTTTCCAAAACAAACCTACAGATGTTTAGATCATTCGTTTGGAGGTATAGAAGGTTCCGTGGCCAAAATTATGTGGACGCCCTTTTAATAAGAGGCACCCATGGCTAACAAGTACACAGATCAATGAAATACAGCGGAACCTTGCTTCTCGAATGTCTCCCATCTCTAAAATTGGGATCTCGACTGAAATGTCTTGGTTGTCGACCGACCAGCCGCACCTTGTTGAGATTCATATGACACGAGACAAGCATGACCGCAAAAACAAAGGACGATTGGGTCAGTTTGTCCTCTAAAATTTGGTGTTACTGTTTGGTTACTGTTTTTTTAAACAGTAGAACCCCGTTGTTTCTCCGCCTCTCTGCTTGTACAACTTCGCATTCGTCCAGCTTCTCATTGGCTCTCAGAGCATCGATTTTACAATCTCTATAAAACTTTGTGTTATTTTATTATTTTATTGCTTTTCATTAAATACAAGCGTCATTACGGGTCCAAAAAAGATCAGACATTCCACCGACCCTTAAAGGGAAGCAGTGAGGACGAGAATCGAACCTAAAAAGACCTCACTGAGAAGTCTGAAAGTGGAACTCGTGTCTCGGACCCAGTTGGTCAGTACGGTGCGTAATGTCAGATAGAGACAGGATAAAAGGGGCTGATGTGGCGAGAGGAGAGACTGTTCATGCTGTAAATAGGTCACCTAGGATTGAAGTTTGTCTGGATTAATGAGAAACAATCGGCTGGAGAGTTTCTAACGACCTTCCATCGCTCCTCCTGTCCATCTTCCACCGTCCACCATCGGCTCTCCTCATTACAGCTACAGCGCAGCTACGTCTTGTTCATTTCATCTACACTTGACTGATGATTTTATGCATTAATATTATTATATACACCGATTAGCCATAACATTAAAACCACCTCCTTGTTTCTACACTTACTGTCCATTTGATCAGCTCCACTTACCATATAGAAGCACTTTGTAGTTCTACAATTACTGACTGTAGTCCATCTGTTTCTCTACATGCTTTGTTAGCTCCTTTCACCCTGTTCTTCAATGGTCAGGACCCCCACAGGACCCCCACAGAGCAGGTATTATTTAGGTGGTGGATGATTCTCAGCACTGCAGTGACACTGACATGGTGGTGGTGTGTTAGTGTGTGTTAGTGTGAGTTGTGCTGGTATGAGTGGATCAGACACAGCAGCGCTGCTGGAGTTTTTAAACACCTCACTGTCACTGCTGGACTGAGAATAGTCCACCAACCAAAAACATCCAGCCAACAGCGCCCCGTGGGCAGCGTCCTGTGAGCACTGATGAAGGTCTAGAAGATGAGCGACTCAAACAGCAGCAATAGATGAGCGATCGTCTCTGACTTTACATCTACAAGGTGGACCGACTAGGTAGGAGTGTCTAATAGAGTGGACAGTGAGTGGACACGGTGTTTAAAAACTCCAGCAGCGCTGCTGTGTCTGATCCACTCATACCAGCACAACTCACACTAACACACCACCACCATGTCAGTGTCACTGCAGTGCTGAGAATCATCCACCACCTAAATAATGCCTGCTCTGTGGGGGTCCTGTGGGGGTCCTGACCATTGAAGAACAGGGTGAGAGGGGGTAACAAAGTATGCAGAGAAAGAGATGGACTACAGTCAGTAATCGTAGAACTACAAAGTGCTTCTATATGGTAAGTGGAGCTGATAAAATGGACAGTGAGTGTAGAAACAAGGAGGTGGTTTTAATGTTATGGCTGATCAGTGTAGGTGAAACCAATTCTTTTATATTCCTAATGGGAAAATTTGAAGAGTGTCCTGGAATGACCTGTGTAGAAACAACTTTGTGGGTAAGGAAGTAAGGAAGGCCATTTCCTGTTCCTGCTTGACTCCTTGGCCTCCATGTGCTCCTGAACCCAGAGCTCTAGAAAGACACAGTGGCCTCCAGAACGCCTAACCTCAGCGCTGGAACGTTGGTCCACCATTTCGCTTTTAGTACCATGGGACAGTGCTAGCCTAGTGGGTGGAGCTTTGGGTAGAACTGACCCTGCGCTCTGACCCCAACTTCCAAACAAGCTAGGATACGTGGAACAAGAATGAATTGTACTACTTCTTCACGAGGTGTCTACAAAACTCAAACTGTGAAACTGTGAGGGTGTCCAGAACTCAAACCCATCTGCAAAACTGAAGGGACTTGAGGAACATCAGATGATGAGAAGTGGAGACGTGAACTTCAGAAGTTCTGGGTGGTTGAGCACTAGGTATTCGGGTACTGTGTGTGTGTGTGTGTGTGTGTGTGTACCTGCAGTACGTATCCCCGTATATAGTCTTGCAGGGTCCAGTCGAGGGCGTTGAGGATCTTGATGACCTCGTCCTGCTTGAGGACGCTGAAGAGACGATCCAGGAGGATCTTGAGCCGGACAGGAACCGCCTGAGTCCCGTAGAGCATCAGGCTGCAGATATCAAACACCACGTTGGAGTGAACGATCTCCACCTGACCTCCATCGTACAGCTGCATCTTCAGCTTACTGAGAGCTACACACACACACACGCGCGCACACACACACACACACACACACACACACACACACACACACACACACACACACACACACACAGGCACACACACACACACACACACATCATAAATTCACTTTTATACTGAACACTCAGATTCTTCTGCTCAGATTCGTTATGAAATGGTTTCACTGCTGCGCTCAGACTGAACACACATCAATAATCCTCCAACACTAATATAACACGTTTATATTATTAATCTGCTCAAATCAGCGTTTAATTATAATAAATACAATAATTATTATATTTATATAGAATAATACATAAATAAAAATAATTAACATAAATTAATACATAAAATTATAATTAATATAATATAAAAATCTGACAAAATCAGGATTTAAAAATAATAATATACTAATAATAATAACATTAATAATAACAGTAATAATAATAACCATAATAATAATATATAAATAACAACAATAATAATACAAAATAACAACAAAAACAATAATAATAATGTCAATAATAATATTAAAAGTAAAAATAATAAATATCATAATAATATATAGACAAATAAGAAAAATAATTATAATGCTACTGTTTCTAATAATAAAAAATAAAATAGTAATTAATATTATATAAATGATGATAATAACAATAACACGAAAAACTACAAGATTAATTTTAATACTACTACTACTAATAATAATATAATAAAATAATAATACAATTTAATAATAAAATATTAATACATGATGCAAACATAATAAAATAATAATAATAGTATAAAATAATTATAAAATCTAAATAATAATAATAAATATAATAATAATGTAAAGACCAACAAAAAAATAAATATAATACTACTAATAATAAATGCAATACAAATAATAATATTAATAATATAAAATAATGCTACGATTGTAAATATAATTATAGTAATAATAAAGTAACAATTAAATACTACTACTTCTAATAATAATAATATACATAATAATAAATACAATGCATATAATTAATAATAGCAACAATAGTAATAAATTGTATAATAATATAAATTAATATTAATAATAATAATAATAATAATAGTTACCGTGAGCGACCCATCCGTGTCTGCAGTTTTCACACTGACGACGTTTCAGTTTCCCCGGTCTGAAACTGTCGCAGTTACAGTTTACCAACGTACAACAAATCTCCTGTACAACACACACACACACACACACACACACACACGTATGGTTACAGCAGGAAAAACCGCAGTAAATAAAATAAACTAAAATATAAGAGCTCTTATTCTACATAAAGACTAAAGATTTATAAACTATAATTATAAACTATCTATAAATCTTTAACTTGTTTATATTAAAACTCTGTATCATCCTGGAAATGTGATTTCAAACACAATAATAATCATTATAATCAATCAAATACAAATGATTAGAACACACACACACACGTGTGTATATGTTTATATATGTGTGTGTGTGTGTGTGTGTGTCTGTGTCGTTGAGCAGTTGAAGCTCCCGCTGAGTTACGATGTGTAATTAGCTTCACTGCTAATCATCCCTGCGTGAAACTACAACCACTCCTGAACCCTCAGCACCACTGATCAGTGCTGCTCATAATGCAACACACACACACACACACACACACATCATCACCCTCTTACTAAATTAACCAGTTTACCAAATATAACTAGTACACCAAACATGAGGCTCTGGGGAATAAAAATCATCTCAGACTTTAAAGCCTAGGTCAAGAGTGAAGCTAAAAGTTTCTACAGGAACACTATATCTTACACCAACCCTAATAAATACATGCTTTTAGGTGCATTTCTAATGCTCTAGGACTTCACCGAACCACAGTAACAGCCATTATCTCCAAATAAGGGGAATCTGGAACCATGACGACTTAAAACAGAACAGCCAAGGTCTCAGCGACAACTCTTCACCATCGACGTCACTAACGATCACAGTGATAATGTGCTACAGACCATAACCTGATCAAACATGAAGTACGTGACATCATCTGTCCGTGAGCTGAAGCTGAGGGCTGATTCTGAAGATCTGAATCTTTCACACTGCTGGTGGAGGTAAAACCAGCCACAAGGGATCAGCAGTGGCTCTGCTGTTAAGGTTCCAGTCCCACCTTGGGGAGGTTGCCAATGTTGGGCACCTGAGCAAGGCCCTTAACCTTCAGTAAAACAAGGAGGGTTGTGTCCATATATATATATACACTACATGGACACTATGCTGATACTAACTGAAGCTGGAAAGAAGCTTCAGCAATGCTTCAGTATTGATGATGCTCCATGAGCAGCACGGTGGCTCGGTGGGTAGCACTGTCACCCCACAGTGAGAAGGTCCTGGGTTCGATTCCCAGGAAGGCCGATGGGTCCTTTCTGTGTCTGTGTGGGTTTCCTCCGGGAACTCCAGTTTCCTCCCACAGTATAAAGAGGTTAATTAGAGATACTACAAGTGTGTGTGTGTGTGTGTGTTACACACGATGAATCAGACCCACCGCGACCCTGACCAGGATAAAGTAGTAATAAAACAGACTCTGAATAAATTCAATTTCATTTAGTAGTAAGTCTTTACTAACATGATGCTCCTGTTTTAAATCGTGTATTTTACTAAATGTTTTCCTAATAAAGACGATGAGATAATAATAATAATAATAAATAATAATAATAATAAATAATAATAATAATAATAATAATAAATAATAAATAATAAATAATAATAATAAATAATAATAATAATAATAATAATAATAATAATAGAGGGTTTAGTGTTTTTATTTCACCAAACGAACCAACAGTCGCCGAACTTTCACCATCAACTTATCGATGAAGATAAAATAGAGATAAGACGAGATAAGAAAACATGAGGACATGATCAGATAAAATAAAAATAAGTCAAGACAAGATAAAATAAGATAACATGAGGATATGATAAGACAAGACAAAGATGAGATAAAATAAGAAGATAAAATAAGAAGATAAAATAAGATATAAGTACAGATAAGATATAAGATAAAATAAGATAGCATGAGGATATGATAAGACAAGACAAAGATAAGAAAAAAAGTTAAAATAAAGATACAATAAAGATAAAATAAAGATCAAATAAGAAGATCAAATAAGATCAAATAAGATAAGAGAAAAATAAGATATAATAAAATAAGATAGGGCAAGACAAGATAAGAAGATAAAATAAGAAGATAAAATGAGATCAAATAAAGGGAAGATAAGATAACATGAGGATATGGTAGGACAAGACAAAAATAAAATAAGAAGATAAAATAAGATGAGATAGGATAAGAAAAGATAACAAAATTAAGATAAGATAAAATAAAAATAAAGTTAAAATAAGATAACATGAATATAAAATACAAATAAGATCAAATAAAGAGAATATAAGATAAGAAAACATGAGGATATGGTAAGACAAGACAAAGATGAAATAAAATAAGATCAACTTGTATTATTCTACAGGGAGAAATTAATGTAACAGCAGATTCATCAATAAAGAGATATAAAAATGTTTATACAGATATAAAATATATATATATTATATAAATATTAAAATATATATAAAGTTATAAAAACGACAGTTGTAATAAATGGCCGCTGAATTAATTAATTCTGCAGTCTGAACAAAAAAATAATAAAATGATTGGTCGTGATTTTAGTTCCAGTCTTGCTGAATATTTGTGATTCTGTTTAATATCCAATCAGTTTAAATGAATTAATAACTTAATGAATCAGGCTGTGTTTCCTGACGCCGCGGCGGACTGTGTTAAGGAACAATCATTTTCCGAAGTCCTCCAAAGCCCACTTCAGCATGACGATTTCTTAAACAATACCGCCTGAGGGTTTGATGGTCATAAACATTCAGTAGTGGTTTCAGCCTTTACGCTCCGAGATCTCTCCTGACTCCCTGAATCTTTTCATGATATAATGACTGTAGATGGTTGCGCTGAGAAACACTGCACGCACTCTTTATAGTCGTGATTCTCTCACCTGTTAGCATTAAAGTGCTCATCGTGGAACAGTGTTACTTGTAAACCCTTGGTCTTATTTTGCCTCTGTACTAAATCTTTCAGTGTTTCAGGTACCAGATTTTATTATTATTATTATTTTATTTTTACAAAATACAGTCCGATTTGTTAGTAAAAACACTAAAAAAATGATTTCTTTGTATTTTTATCAGTTAAATAAAAGTCATTTAATAAATGACAGTTTTTAATTTTTATTATATTCTAGAAATTAATTAAGGTTTAAACTTTTATCCCCTAAAACGCCTGAACTAGAACAAAATTCTAATATTTTCTGTCTAAACTGGAACCTTGAGCTGGAATTGGAATAATTAATTTTAAATTGAAAACATTTTTATCAGTTAATTAAAAGTCATTTAATAAATGACAGTTTTTAATTTTATTGCTTTTTTAGGTTTCATAAATAAATGGACGCTGTGTGATTATTAAAGCGATCAGATTTCTAATCTCCGGTTTCACATCAAAGTCGGTTCTGGTTGGTTACGTTAGGAAACTGGTGATGATGGTTAGAACGATCACACACACACACACACACACACACTTACACACACACACACACACACACACACACACACACACACACACACACAGTGCTTGGCTAATTGTTGCATTATAGCTGCATTACTGCTGTCTTGAATTACATTCCAGTACAAGATGGAGAGCTGAGAGTGTCTCAACACACACACACACCTACACAGATACATACATATATACACACCTCTACACAGATACATGCACACACAAATACACACACACACACACACACACACTGTATACATATATATATATATATATATATATATACGTGCATGCACACACACATACACACATCATACACACACACATATATATATATATACCCCTCTAAACACACACACACACACGTTTGTATAGCTGTATTTGAAAGGTCCTGTAACCCTAAACAGTCTTAGAACCCCAAACCAACACCTACAACTGTAACCCTAGAACCGTTACCCTAACCCTAAAACCCTAAACCTAGTCAAAAAACTCTAACCTTAAACCTAGAACCCAAATCCCAACATCCCTACTTTATTTCTAACTCCAACCCCAACACTAATTCTATCAACTTCAACCCTAACTGTAATCCAAACACTAACCCCATCCCCGACCCCAGACCTAACCCTAGCCCTAACCCTAATCCTAACCCTAACCCCACCTTTAACCTCGGTAACACACCACAGATATCCAGTCACACATCCTCACATTCCAAACTGTCCAGCTTTTACTTTTACTGTAGATACTACAAACTGAATAACACACACACACTTACACACACAATACAATACATGCACACCTACACACACACACACGTACACACACGCATGTACACATCTACACACACTGTCATACACACACACGTTTGTATAGCGGTATTTGGAAGGTCCTGCAATGATAAAACCCTAAACATAGTCTTACAACCCCAAACCAACACCTAGAACTGTAACACTAATACTAGAACCCTAATCCTACAACTGTAGCCCTAGAACTGTTACCCTAAACATAGTCTTAGAACCCTAACCCTAATCCTAGTACTGCAAAACTAATTCTAGAGCCCTAATCCTAGAACCCTAAACCTAAAACTGTAACCCTAGAACGTTTACTCTGTATTAAACTGTTACCCTAAACATAGTCTTAGCACCCTACACCCACAACTGTAACACTAATCCTAGAACCCTAACTCTAGAACTGTTACTCTAGAACTGTTACACTAACCCTAAAACCCTAAACCTAGACAAAGAACCCTAACCTTAAACCTAGAACTGTAACCCTAATACTAGAACCCTAACTCTAGAACTGTAACCCTAGAACTGTTACCCTAACCCTAAACATAATCTTAAAACCCTAAACCTAGTACAGTAACACTAATTCTAGAGCCCTAATCCTAAAACTGTTACCCTGAACATAGTCCTGGAACACTAAACCCAGAAATGTAACCCTAGTACTAGAACCCTAACTCTAAAACTGTAACCCTAATCCTAGAACCATAATTCTAAAACTGTAACCCTAGAACTGTTACCCTAACCCTAAAACCCTAAACCTATTTAAAGAACGCTAACCTTAATCCTAGTACCCTACCCAAACCCCAAATTCAGCTCTAACTCCAACCCTAACACTAATTCTATCAACTTTAATCTTAACTCCAATCCTACCAACCCTAACCCTAATCCTAACCCTAACCCTAATCCTAACCCTAACTTTAACCTCGGTAACACACCACAGATATGTTTCGCTCCGTCAGCTTTTACACCAGATACATCCTCACATTCCAAACTGTACAGCTTAAATACTGTAAATACTACAAACTGGATATAGTAACACACACACACACACACACATACACCTCTACACACACAGACACACACCTCTACACCTACACACACCCACACACACCCACACACACACACACTTTAACTCGAACAAAAAGCTGCAGTTTGTTCAGAACAGATGAAGAAACTTTACTGGGTGTGTGTAGGTCTGTTATGTCCTTACACACACACACACACACACACACACACACACACACACACACACACATACACACACACACACACACACACACACACACTTAGTCACTCCACAGCTGGTTGGTGAAACACACACCGGAATCTAATAACCAGTTCTCTCTCGCGCACACACACGCAAAACATACACTTATCTAAATGCACGATCCGTCCACTTTCACTGAACTTTTACACACACACACACACACACACACACACACACACACACACACACACACACACACTTACCTGAGACATGGTGCTCACAGTGCGGTGTCCGCGCGCTCTGCCATTTCCTGCAGCACCGATCCCGTCTCCACAAGTTCCACCGCGGGACACACACTTATACACGCACACACACACACTCACACACAGGAGTGTCACACACACACACACACTGTCACCACGCGCGCACCCACGCGGACACGCCGCGGACTTCGGAAAGTCGCTCGCGCCGCTACACACACGACAGACCGGTGGCGCGCGCATCCGCTCCTGCGCTACACTGCTCAGGATGTGCACGCGCTCTCCTACCGTCCCGTCCACCCACACCCCCCCCACGCACACACCTCCCGCCTCTGCCCCTCCCCCGCAGGAGGGCAGTTTTCCCCCCCCAACACACACAGCTGGCTGAAGACACGCACACACACACACACACACGCTCGTGCTGGTATCTTCACTGTCTGGTGCACTTTGATTCATTGCAGGATTTTAAAACATCTGGAGCTGCGCACAGTTCTGGAACTTCTGGTACCAAGTAGAAGGAACTGTGTTTTATTCCATCAGGAACCAGAACTCAGGCTCCAGTTCCTGAACCCCAGATTTAGATGGTTCTATTATTTTGGGTGTGTTTCGGTTTTTAACGTGCAGTTGGAGCTGGAACCTTTAGAACATCTGGTGTATTAGAACCTCCACTGAGACACTGGAGCTTCACTACTGAACACAGAACATCAAAAACCTTCAACATTTAAACTTCAGATGTTCACTTTAACAAAGAGAGACTCTGGTTCTAAAAGCTTTTCTTCTAAGATCTCTGAACGAGAACAAAATGTTTAATTCTAAGTTGGAATCATAAATTCAGAATTAAAATCATTGTTTCTAAATTGGAAAAATTGATTCAGAATCGAAATGTTTGATCCTGGATTGAATAATTGATTTTGAATTTGAATCAGTGATTCTAAATTAGAACCACTGACTCTTAATTCAAATAATTTTTCTTAAATTAAAATCATTGACTCTGACATCTTTCATTATGCATTTGAATAATTGAATTGAATTTGGAGCAATTGAATTTGAACTCGAATCATTGGTTCTGAATCAAAATAACTGATTCTGAACTAAAATAATCAATTCCGGAATTGGAACCATTGATTCAAAACTGAAACATTTGATTCTTAATTTAAATAATTGATTCTTAATTTAAATAATTAATTCTGAATTAAAATAACTGATTCTGAATTAAAATATCTGATTCTGAATTAAAATAACTGATTCTGAATTAAAAAAACTGATTCTGAATGAAAATATCTGATTCTAAATTAAATTAACTGATTCTGAATTAAAATATCTGATTCTGAATTAAAATCATCGATTCTAAATTATAATAACTGATTCTGAATTAAAATAACTGATTCTGAATTAAAATAACTGATTCTGAATTAAAATATCTGATTCTGAATTAAAATAACTGATTCTGAATTAAAATATCTGATTCTGAATTAAAATAACTGATTCTGAATTAAAATAACTGATTCTGAATTAAAATATCTGATTCTAAATTAAATTAACTGATTCTGAATTAAAATAACTGATTCTGAATTAAAATATCTGATTCTGAATTAAAATAACTGATTCTGAATTAAAATAACTGATTCTGAATTAAAATAACTGATTCTGAATTTATATAACTGATTCTGAATTAAAATATCTGATTCTGAATTTAAATAACTGATTCTGAATTTAAATAACTGATTCTGAATTAAAATAACTGATTCTGAAATAAAATATCTGATTCTGAATTAAAATGTCTGATTCTGAATTTAAATAACTGATTCTGAATTAAAATAACTGATTCTGAATTAAAATAACTGATTCTAAATTAAAATATCTGATTCTGAATTAAAATAACTGATTCTGAATTAAAATATCTGATTCTGAATTTAAATAACTGATTCTGAATTAAAATAACTGATTCTGAATTAAAATATCTGATTCTGAATTTAAATAACTGATTCTGAATTAAAATAACTGATTTTGAATTAAAATAACTGATTTTGAATTTAAATAACTGATTCTGAATTTAAATATCTGATTCTGAATTTAAATATCTGATTCTGAATTTAAATAACTGATTCTGAATTAAAATAACTGATTCTGAATTAAAATCCTGGATTCCAAATCGGAATAACTGATTCTGAATTTGAATCAGTGATTCTAAATTGGAACCATTGACTCTGAATTAAAATATTTTTTTTTTAATTATTGACTCTGAATTGGAATAATTGTTTCTGAATTTAAAAAGTTGATTCAGAATTGGAATCACTGATTCTGAATTTGCACAATTAATTAATTGAAATTTTATTGTACCTGTGTATAGTGACAATAAAGATTCTATTCTCTGTTCTATTCATTCTGAATTGGAACCGTTGGTTATAAATTTAAATAACTGGTTCAGAATTAAAATGATTGATTCTAAACTGGAATCATTGTTTCTGAATTGAAATCTGACCAGGGTTCCTCATAACTGGTGCAGTTACGACCACTGATGGCTGATTGATGGCGTCTGCACATAGTCGAAGGATAATGCTGATCAGGGTGTGGCTCTCCTTGCACAAAGCTGATCCACATAAGAACTTGCCTCTTGCAGGTAAAAAAAGCGGTACTGCACACGTGTCGGAGGGGGCGTGTGTCAGTTGCGAAGCTCCTCAGTCAGCAGTGGAGGGTTGTATCGGTAGAGGTGAAGCTTAACACAACCAGGGTGATTGGATACGACTAAATTAGAGGAGAAAATTGGGGGAAAAAATCTAAGAAAAAATAATAACTGACTCTGAACCTCTTTCACTCACATGGATGTTGTGAATGTGTGTGTGTGTGTGTGTGTGTGTATATAAACACATTTAGGATGAATTGGAACGTCTTGAGCCAGGTCACAAATGCCCACAGACACACTTCAAAATCCGGAAACGTTCTCCAGAAGAGAGGAGCATCTGAATGGTGGCCAAGTCTATATTTACTCTCATGGGTTTGGAATGAACTGTACAACAAGCTCATGGTCTGGTGTCCACATACTTTTGACCACAGAGTGCAGAGTACATCACATATTTTAAAAATATAAGAAAATATAACATGATTCATTACCACAACTGGACAGAACCAAGAGTAACCAGAATCAGGACTGGGCGTGGGCGTGGCCCCTCACCCTGCGACCCTTTCCCAGATGCTCTGTACTGCTGGATCAGGGACTAAAGTGAGAAGTGGGTATGTCCAAACAACGCTGAACTGAAACCTCTCCAGTAATCGAGGTTCTGAACACGGCAGCATGAACACCAAACATCCAGGAGGAGGAGGAACACGATCAGAAACCCTACTGATAAAAAAATAATAATAAATACTTTATAATAAACTCATTTCTGCTCTGTTTAATCTTCACTGCTTTTAAAGTATTAATGATATATAACATTAAATACTATATATGCTCTTATATAGCATTAATAATATAAAGTATTAATCATATCATCAATCAATCATTGTTAAATGAAGTAATAATATGTACTGATATATAGTATTGATGTTAAACAGTATTTATTATATAGTATTGATGCTATATAGTGTTGATATATATTATTGATGACAGTATTATTGTTATATTGATGTTATGTAGCACTGATGTTATATATTATTGATGTTATATAGTTTTGATATATATTGTTGATGATATATAGTATTTATGCTATATTTATGCTATACAGTATTGATGTTATATATAGTATTAATGTTATACAGAGTATTGATTAGTGAGACAGTGACTCGTAGCTCCAGTTTTTAATATCGATGCTATAGAATATTGATGATATATAGTATCAATGTTAAACAGTATTAATGTTATACATTATTGATGTTATATAGCATTTATGTTATAGAGTATTGATGTTACACATTGTTGATCTTAAATAGTATTGATGTTATACAATATTGACGTTATATACAGTATTGATGTTATATAGAGTTTTGATTAGTGAGGCAGTAGCTCAAAGCTCCAGTTAGTTTATAGTATTGATGTTATATATGGTATTGATGTTATATACTGTATAGTATTGGTGTTATATATAGTATTGATGTTATATACAGTATTAATGTTATACAGTATACAGCATTGATGTTATATAGAGTTTTGATTAGTGAGGTAGTAGCTCAAAGCGCCAGTTAGTTTATAGTATTGATGTTATAAATGGTATTGATGTTATATATAGTATTGATGTTACATAGAGCATT
>NC_085998.1:1665175-1695175 GCF_030014385.1 Trichomycterus rosablanca
GTGTATGTGTGTGTGTGGGAGTGTAATAAGAGCACTGAATCATACCGAACCCTCGGAACTGCACCTCTTTTATTTATTTATTTATTTATTTATTAACACGCTATCGAAAGCGGCTTTGATTTCAGAAGCGCGGCGTGTCAAGCGCACCGAGGCTTCGACTCGGCCTCCTGTATTATTGACGTTTGTGAGACGAGCGACTCTCAGGACCCTGCCGTCTGTCTGAGTGTGTGTGTGTGTGTGTGTGTGTGTGTCTGTTATCGATCAGGTGCGTCTGCGTCAGGCTTTTATGATAATACACTCACGGCTGTGTGTAATGGCTGCATTAGAGCTGCACTCCTGCGCACCACACCTGTCCTCCAGCTCCAGACCATTTCAGGACCATTTGCATTACAACACACTGTAATGGGCTTTTAAAAGGGGCGAGGGGCGGTGTGTGTGTGTGTGTGTGTGTGTGTGTGTGTGTGTGTGTGTGTGTGTGTGTGTGTGTGTGTGTGTGTGTGTGTGTGGGGTCGATGGATAACTTTCCAGAAGTTGCAGCACTTCAGGACGCCATCAACAAATCCAATGATACACTGGTGGATGGCACTTTGCGGGCGGAGTCAGTCAGGTCTGGAAAACACACACACACACACTCACTCACACACACACACACTCACTCACACACACACACACACACACACACACAAAGGCATCGTTAAATTACACAACGTGACCAAAAGTATGTGGACACCCAGCCACAAGCTTGTTTGCAGTGACACAGATTTGCACCACTTTGCAGCCAAAACAGTCTCCGCTCCTCCAAGAAGATTCAACAACAAGAGAAAAATACTGTATATAGTGTTAATGATATAGAGAATTGATGTTATATAGTGTTGATGTTATATAATATTGGTGATATAGAGTACTGATTATATAGAATATTAATGATATATAGTATTAATGATATATAGTATGGATGTTATAGAGTATGACAATATAAAATATTAATGTTATATAGTATTGATGATATAGAATATTTACTATATAAAGTATTAATAATATATAATATTGATGATACATAGTGCTGATTATATATAGTATTGATGTTATACAGTATTGATTATATATAATATTGATAATCTATAGTATTAATGATATATAGTATTGATGTTATAGAGTATTGACAATATAAAATATTAATGTTATATAGTATTGATGTTATAGTATTGATATAGAATATTGATTATATAAAGTATTGATATATATAGTATTAATGATACATAGTGCTGATTATATATAGTATTGATGATATATAGTATTGATGTTATATAGTATTGATTATATATAATATTTATTATATATTGTATTAATGATATATAGTATTAATACCATTGAGTACTGATGATATATAATATTGATTATATATTGTATTAATGATATATAGCATTAATGATTTATATTATTGATGATATAGTGTTGATTATATAAAGTATTAATGATATAGAGTGTTGATTGTAGTTGCTAGTATTGATGATATATAGTATTTATGTTATATAGTATTGATTATTATTATAATCAAGATTATATATAGTATTAATGAAATATAGTATTAATAATATAAAGTATTGATGACATAATATTGCTGATATATAGTATTAATGATATAGAGTATGAATGTTATATAGTATTGATGTTATGTATTATTGATTATATATAATATAAATGATATAGAGTATGGATGTTATATACTGTAGTATTGATGTTATACAGTGGGGCCAAAAAGTATTTAGTCAGCCACTGATTGTGCAGGTTCTCCTACTTAGAAAGATGAGAGAGGTCTGTAATTTTCATCATAGCTACACTTCAACTATGAGAGACAAAATGAGAAAAAAAATCCAGGAAATCACATTGTAGGATTTTTTAAGAATTTATTTGTAAATTATGGTGGAAAATAAGTATTTGGTCAATAACAAACAAGCAAGATTTCTGGCTCTCACAGACCTGTAACTTCTTCTTTAAGAAGCTCTTCTGTCCTCCACTCGTTACCTGTATTAATGGCACCTGTTTGACCTCGTTATCTGTATAAAAGACACCTGTCCACAGCCTCAAACAGTCAGCCTCCAAACTCAACCATGGCCAAGGCCAGTACTGATTATATATAGTATTAATAATATAGAGTATTGATGTTATATAGTATTGCTGATATATAGTATTCATGATATATATTATTGATGATATAGTGTTGATGATATATAGTGTTGATTATATGAAGTATTAATGATATAGAGTCTTGATTATAGTTGCTAGTATTGATGATATATAGTATTGATGTTATATATTATTGATTATATATAATATGTATTATATATAGTATTAATGAAATATAGTATTAATAATATAAAGTATTGATGACATAATGTTGCTTATATATAGTATTAATGATATAGAGTATTGATGCTATATAGTATTAATTATATATAATATTGATTATATATAGTATTAATGAAACACAGTATATAGAGGATTGATGTTATATAGTATTGCTGATATACAGTATATAGTATTAATGATATAGAGGATTGATGTTATATAGTGTTGATGATTCACTCTCAGCAATGTTTTACTTACTTTGGGGCCCAGCTGGGCCCTCGTCCTCTTTAACCATAGCCGTCGGCCACAGCCTCTGATGTTTCTTTGATGGCCTGATGCTGTGGTTGCCGATGGCTCCTCAGGTCCTTCAGGAGCGCAGTGGTGTATCTCAGAACTGGTATCAGCTACAAACTCAGACCTTCAGATGAAGCGTCTCTGGAAGGGTTTGGAATAAAAGCTGTTACCCGAGCGGCTGTATAAAGATCTGACTTCCTCTTGGTCTTCCTCGTCCTCTGAGCCCTTCCACACTTCCACAAGTCCTTCAATGTCTCCATGTGGGCGCTTCTTCACACGCCCAAGGGACTTAATGTGCTACAGTTGCTCGACTTGTTCACTGCTGTGTTGGACATGGCTATAAAACCTTGACGCCTAACCTCCACCTTATTCGCTGTCCTTGTTTGGTTGGTGTCCTTCCCAAGGCTGGACGTCCAACAAAAGCAGGTAAGGGTCCTTCTCAGATAGGTGTCTGCCCAGACCTTCTCAGCTGTGGTGAACCTGTAACAATTCGGTCTGCTTCAGTCTTGATGTTCGAAAGGCAGTTGCCATCCACACAAGTTTGTATTGCTCAGACATGGTGAGACTGATCATGAATCCAGTAGGAGCTTCTTATTTTTGATGGATAGTGGCCACATCAGGTGAGGAACCTGGTCAGACAGCAGGGGAAGGAGCTCATCAATGCCTCTGACCGTGTCCTGCTCTAGACTTGCCTGGTATTGATTTTCATGTCTTTGACAGGTTTCTTCAGTACTGTTGGTGTTTCATCCATAAATAATCTTTGGTCTTTTTAATTTGGAAGTGTTGATCTTTGTTCCTGCCCATGAGGCAAACATTGTCACTGTCTTTAATTCTCTCAGAGCAGGTTCCATCCAGGTTTGCAAGAACCAGGGAACAGGGAAAGAGATGGTCGAAACAGCCTAGCCATTGGGCGTGCACTCTCAATAGGACGGTTTGTGGACCAGATCCTTTGTGGTGACTTCTAAATACAGGAGCAGGAACATATAAAAACCTCATTATGAAGAAGCAGCTTGGATCAGATGAAGTGACAGAAGAGAAGGAGTCAGACTGTGTGGAATGGAACCTGCTGTTCCCATCCCACCTTGAACCAAACCCAAAACTGGTATCGGCTACAAACTCCTTTCAGATGAAGCATCTGATCTACAGAACGTTCTGCAGACTTCAGGATTTTAAGCTAATGTAACTGGACTGGACGATTCTCACTACAAAGGACACAAGCCTGCAAGAATGAAAATGGAACCCAAGGGTGAAAGTGGACAGAACAGGGACAGAGCAGAACTTGCAATAAGTAAGGAACCATCAGAACCCGTCAGCTCGGTTTTGAAGGAGCCGAACCCTCATCCTACCACTGGCGCCCCTGATAGTCAAGTGGTTGTACGGGTGGTTCGGCTGCTCTTCCTCACAAGGTCCAAAAGTCCACAGGACCGAAAGAATTCTGACGTCCCACATCAGTGGAAAACCGGACCGGACCTATCGAGCAATCCAGCATCATGACCTTAGAGAGATGCAAGTGTGCAAACAAACAACGGAGCTGGCATGTAGAGGAACTTCTACCTGAAGCGCATCAATGCTAATGAGGCGCCTCTGCGCCCCATGTTTCACCAAACTAGGCCATGCAGAGGGACACAACCCCTAACATGAGCTCTCACATGGCTGCCACCACAACACACTTATTAGATTTTTATTATTGATGTTATATAGTATTAATGTTATATAGTATTGATGTTATATAGTGTTGATGTTATATAGTGTTGATGATTCACTCTCAGTTGCTCTCATTGTGATTGGTCACTTTTGCAAGTCTCTTTGGACACAAGCGTTTGCTCGGTGATGTAAATGAAACACCAGAGCTGAAGAATTAGGACGGGTGTCCACATACTTCTGGTCCTATAGTGTTTTATGATGTTGATTGATACTTTTGGTACTTTACACACACAGGACATGATGTCATAATCCAGGGGACCTTCCGTCTTCAGTATCTCCAGAGGTGGATTTTGGCGTCCCATAGTCGCCCCCTCATCACTTGGCGGTATCTTGCTTACTCTGGAGTCCAGCTGGACCCTCGTCCTCTTTAACCGTAGAAAAAAGACGTTTCGAGTGGGTGGTTAGATCTTTGACTTCATCGATCAAGGGACGTCACCAGTCCGCTGACTCTGAGGTTGGAGGAGCATCAGCGGGTCATGTTTACATTACGGGTGATGTTCCTAAATCTCACCAAGGTCAGTACTGCAGAAACCCTGGGGTCATTTGGTGGCAGATTGAGACCCACTGTAAAACCCTTGAGAGAAAACGTCTGGAGGTATGTGGTCCTCACCGTCCAGTTTTCACTCAGTGGTATTACAATGATATCAAGGGTACAGGAGTCCAGAATCCAGGGTGCAGAGGAAGCTCTGTCCAGCTTCTGCTTCACATCTAGTGTTTCCATGTGATGTTGGAAGTTCTGCAGCCCTGAACAGGATGAACTGATGAGTAAAAACAAATGTAGTCACGTCATGTCATTACGCCATCATGGCTTTGTGATGGTTGGCTACACAGATGCGTCACTTCTCCTCCACCCTCTGTCTCATGTCGCCAGCGTATTCTTGGTCTTCCTGATCTTCTCAGTCCTTCCAATGTTGTCATTGAGCGCCTCATCACTCGCCAAAGTAAAGGAACTTGCGGGAATGTGGTTCAGGAGCTTCTTCTCTGTTCTGGCCGTTTCATACACTCGCTCGGTGGTCCAGTGTCCAGGCTTCCCATCCAGACAGTGTGAGAGTGAGACAGGATAAGAGTGAGACAGAGTGAGAGTGAGACAGACTGAGGGAGGATTACAGAGTGCAGCTGTTCTCTATCAGTCTCAGCAGCGTAAACATCTCCTACATTCCTGCTGCCACCGTGGCCTAAGAGGTTAAAGGTCACGATGACAAACGTATGACCCAGGAGGCCCATGAACACACACACACACACACACAGACACAGACAGCTTCTGGAAACTTGCAGCAAACTCAGTGTGTGTGTGTGTGTGTGTGTACAGTGTATCACAAAAGTGAGTACACCCCTCACATTTCTGCAGATATTTAAGTATATCTTTTCATGGGACAACACTGACAAAATGACACTTTGACACAATGAAAAGTAGTCTGTGTGCAGCTTATATAACAGTGTAAATTTATTCTTCCCTCAAAATAACTCAATATACAGCCATTAATGTCTAAACCACCGGCAACAAAAGTGAGTACACCCCTAAGAGACTACACCCCTAAATGTCCAAATTGAGCACTGCTTGTCATTTTCCCTCCAAAATGTCATGTGATTTGTTAGTGTTACTAGGTCTCAGGTGTGCATAGGGAGCAGGTGTGTTCAATTTAGTAGTACAGCTCTCACACTCTCTCATACTGGTAACTGAAAGTTCCAACATGGCACCTCATTGCAAATAACTCTCTGAGGATCTTAAAAGACGAATTGTTGCGCTACATGAAGATGGCCAAGACTACAAGAAGATTGCCAACACCCTGAAACTGAGCTGCAGCACAGTGGCCAAGATCATCCAGCGTTTTAAAAGAGCAGGATCCACTCAGAACAGACCTCGCGTTGGTTGTCCAAAGAAGCTGAGTGCACATGCTCAGCGTCACATCCAACTGCTGTCTTTGAAAGATAGGCGCAGGAGTGCTGTCAGCATTGCTGCAGAGATTGAAAAGGTGGGGGGTCAGCCTGTCAGTGCTCAGACCATACGCCGCACACTACATCAAATTGGTCTGCATGGCTGTCACCCCAGAAGGAAGCCTCTTCTGAAGTCTCTACACAAGAAAGCCCGCAAACAGTTTGCTGAAGACATGTCAACAAAGGACATGGATTACTGGAACCATGTCCTATGGTCTGATGAGACCAAGATTAATTTGTTTGGTTCAGATGGTCTCAAGCATGTGTGGCGGCAATCAGGTGAGGAGTACAAAGATAAGTGTGTCATGCCTACAGTCAAGCATGGTGGTGGGAATGCCATGGTCTGGGGCTGCATGAGTGCAGCAGGTGTTGGGGAGTTACATTTCATTGAGGGACACATGAACTTCAATATGTACTGTGAAATACTGAAGCAGAGCATGATCCCCTCCCTCCGGAAACTGGGTCGCAGGGCAGTGTTCCAGCATGATAATGACCCCAAACACACCTCTAAGACGACCACTGCTTTATTGAAGAGGCTGAGGGTAAAGGTGATGGACTGGCCAAGCATATCTCCAGACCTAAACCCAATAGAACATCTTTGGGGCATCCTCAAGCGGAAGGTGGAGGAGCGCAAAGTCTCGAATATCCGCCAGCTCCGTGATGTCGTCATGGAGGAGTGGAAAAGCATTCCAGTGGCAACCTGTGAAGCTCTGGTAAACTCCATGCCCAGGAGAGTTAAGGCAGTTCTGGGAAATAATGGTGGCCACACAAAATATTGACACTTCAGGAACTTTCAATAAGGGGTGTACTCACTTTTGTTACCAGTGGTTTAGACATTAATGGCTGTATATTGAGTTATTTTGAGGGAAGAATAAATTTACACTGTTATATAAGCTGCACACAGACTACTTTTCATTGTGTCAAAGTGTCATTTTGTCAGTGTTGTCCCATGAAAAGATATACTTAAATATCTGCAGAAATGTGAGGGGTGTACTCACTTCTGTGATACACTGTATGTTGTGTGTGTATGTTGCATTGTGTGTGTTCTATGTGTAGCGTGTAAGTGTGTATATTTTGTGAAGGTGTGTGTGAAGGTGTGCATATTGTGTGTGTAAGTGTTTATGTAGCATTATGTGTAGCTGTGTGTAGGTGTTACGTTGTGTATGTAGGCATGTGTGTTGTGTATTGGTGTGTGTGCATGTTGTGTGTGTATCTTATGTGTAGGTGTGTGTGTATTTTGTGAAGGTATGTATGTAGTCTGTAGTTGTGTGCATGTTGTGTGTGTAGGTGTGTGTTATATTGTGCATGTAGGCATGTGTGTTTGTTATGTTGTGTGTAGGTGTGTATGCTGTGTGTAGGTGTGTATGCTGTGTGTAGGTGTGTATGCTGTGTAGTGTGTGATTGTGTGTGTTGTGTATGTAGGCATGTGTGTTTGTTATGTGGTGTGTAGGTGTGTATGTTGTGTGTAGGTGTGTATGCTGTGTAGTGTGTGATTGTGTGTTGTGTATGTAGGCATGTGTGTTTGTTATGTTGTGTGTAGGTGTGTATGTTGTGTGTGTAGGTGTGTATGCTGTGTGTAGGTGTGTATGCTGTGTGTAGGTGTGTATGCTGTGTAGTGTGTGATTGTGTGTGTTGTGTATGTAGGCATGTGTGTTTGTTATGTGGTGTGTAGGTGTGTATGTTGTGTGTAGGTGTGTATGCTGTGTAGTGTGTGATTGTGTGTGTTGTGTATGTAGGCATGTGTGTTTGTTATGTTGTGTGTAGGTGTGTATGTTGTGTGTAGGTGTGTATGCTGTGTAGTGTGTGATTGTGTGTGTTGTGTATGTAGGCATGTGTGTTTGTTATGTTGTGTGTAGGTGTGTATGTTGTGTATGTAGGTGTGTATGTTGTGTGTAGGTGTGTGTTATACTGTGTATGTAGTAATGTGGTTTTTTTGGACGACCAATCCACTTTCCAGGAAACTGTTCATCTAGGAATGCTCGGACCTGACACCCATAATGTGGTGGTGCACCATCTTGCTGGAAAAACTCAGGGAACGTGCCAGCTTCAGTGCATAAAGAGGGAAACACATCATCATGTAGCAATTTCAAATATCCAGTGGCCTTGAGGTTTCCATTGATGAAGAATGGCCCCACTATCTTTGTACCCCATATACCACACCATACCATCAATTTTTGTGTTCCAACAGTCTTGGAGGGATCTATCCAATGTGGGTTAGTGTCAGACCAATAGCGGTGGTTTTGTTTGTTAACTTCACCATTCACATAAAAGTTTGCCTCATCACTGAACAAAATGTTCTGTGTAAACTGAGGGTCCTGTTCCAATTTTTGTTTTGCCCATTCTGCAAATTCAGTGCGCCGATCTGGGTCATCCTCGTTGAGATGCTGCAGCAGCTGGAGTTTGTAAGGGTGCCGTTTGTGAGTAGCTAATATCCGCCGAAGGGATGTTCGACTGATGCCACTCTCCAGTGACATGCGGCGAGTGCTACGCTGTGGGCTCTTGCTGAATGAAGCTAGGACAGCCACTGATGTTTCTTCATTAGTGACAGTTTTCATGCGTCCACATTTTGGCAAATCCAACACTGAACCAGTTTCACGAAACTTGGCAAGCAGTTTGCTAACTGTAGCATGGGAGATGGGTGGTCTCGTAGGGTGTCTTGCATTGAAATCTGCTGCAATGACCCGGGTACTGCGTTCACCAGACATCAACACAATTTCTATCCGCTCCTCACGTGTTAACCTCTGCGACATGTCAATGGCTGTAAACAAAGAGAAGCTTGTAAAACACTCATGAAAGAATAAAGTCACGTTAAAACCAAGCACACCATTGTTTTTCTTGTGAAATTCTCAATAAGTTTGATGTGTCACATGACCCTCTTCCCATTGAAAAAACTAAAGTTGGATCCAAAATGGCGAACTTTAAAATGGCCGCCATGGTCACCACCCATCTTGAAAAGTTTTCCCGCTCCCATATACTAATGTGCCACAAACAGGAAGTTAATATCACCAACCATTCCCATTTTATTTAGGTGTATCCATATAAATGGCCCACCCTGTATATATATACAGTGTATCACGAAAGTGAGTACACCCCTCACATTTCTGCAAATATTTCATTATATCTTTTCATGGGACAACACTATAGACATGAAACTTGGATATAACTTAGAGTAGTCAGTGTACAGCTTGTATAGCAGTGTAGATTTACTGTCTTCTGAAAATAACTCAACACACAGCCATTAATGTCTAAATAGCTGGCAACATAAGTGAGTACACCCCACAGTGAACATGTCCAAATTGTGCCCAAATGTGTCGTTGTCCCTCCCTGGTGCCATGTGTCAAGGTCCCAGGTGTAAATGGGGAGCAGGGCTGTTAAATTTGGTGTTTTGGGTACAATTCTCTCATACGGGCCACTGGATATTCAACATGGCACCTCATGGCAAAGAACTCTCTGAGGATGTGAGAAATATAATTGTTGCTCTCCACAAAGATGGCCTGGGCTATAAGAAGATTGCTAACACCCTGAAACTGAGCTACAGCATGGTGGCCAAGGTCATACAGCGGTTTTCCAGGACAGGTTCCACTCGGAACAGGCTTCGCCAGGGTCGACCAAAGAAGTTGAGTCCACGTGTTCGGCGTCATATCCAGAGGTTGGCTTTAAAAAATAGACACATGAGTGCTGCCAGCATTGCTGCAGAGGTTGAAGACGTGGGAGGTCAGCCTGTCAGTGCTCAGACCATACGCCGCACACTGCATCAACTCGGTCTGCATGGTCGTCATCCCAGAGGGAAGCTGACGCACAAGAAAGCCCACAAACAGTTTGCTGAAGACAAGCAGTCCAAGAACATGGATTACTGGAATGCCCTGTGGTCTGACGAGACCAAGATAAACTTGTTTGGCTCAGATGGTGTCCAGCATGTGTGGCGGCGCCCTGGTGAGAAGTACCAAGACAACTGTATCTTGCCTACAGTCAAGCATGGTGGTGGTAGCATCATGGTCTTGGGCTGCATGAGTGTTGCTGGCACTGGGGAGCTGCAGTTCATTGAGGGAAACATGAATTCCAACATGTACTGTGACATTCTGAAACAGAGCATGATCCCCTCCCTTCGAAAACTGGGCCTCATGGCAGTTTTCCAACAGGATAACGACCCCAAACACAACCTCCAAGATGACAACTGCCTTGCTGAGGAAGCTGAAGGTAAAGGTGATGGACTAAACCCAATTGAGCACCTGTGGCGCATCCTCAAGTGGAAGGTGGAGGAGTTCAAGGTGTCTAACATCCACCAGCTCCGTGATGTCATCACGGAGGAGTGGAAGAGGATTCCAGTAGCAACCTGTGCAGCTCTGGTGAATTCCATGCCCAGGAGGGTTAAGGCAGTGCTGGATAATAATGGTGGTTACACAAAATGTTGACACTTTGGGCACAATTTGGACATGTTCACTGTGGGGTGTACTCACTTATGTTGCCAGCCATTTAGACATTAATGGCTGTGTGTTGAGTTATTTTCAGAAGACAGTAAATCTACACTGCTATACAAGCTGTACACTGACTACTCTTAGTTATATCCAAGTTTCATGTCTATAGTGTTGTCCCATGAAAAGATATAATGAAATATTTGCAGAAATGTGAGGGGTGTACTCACTTTCGTGATACACTGTATATATATATATGTGTGTGTGTGTGTGTGTGTTTGTGTGTGTGTGTGTGTGTGTGTGTATGTATGTTTTGTCGTGTGTGTATGTTGTGTGTAGGTGTGTGTATGTTATGTTGTGTGTCTGTAGGTGTGTGTTATGTTGTGTGTGTAAGCATGAGTGGAGATGTACCCCCCCCCCCCACACACACACACACATGGACACACACTATCGAGTTTTTTCTTACTCTGACATCCACACACCTCACTGAAGCCCTCAGAGATCTACTCCCCCTGACACCAGGTCACCCACAGTGTGTGTGTGAGTGTGAGTGTGTGTGTGTGTGTGTGTGTGTGTGTGTGTGTGTGTGTGTGTGAGTGTGTGTGTGTTACCCCCCTTTTTTGGGAGACTGTAGAACTCACTGCTGTGGAGAAGTCTTCACCCCCGAACACACACCCGGTCCTCCACTCATCCCCGTTACCGTGAGCTCAGTGGGAAGGACTCAGGTGCTTCCCAGCTCGTGCTGGGTTGGGCTGGTGTAGGATGGGGGTTTGGTGTTGAAGGTGGGGTACGGTGATGTTATCTGTGTGTGTGTGTGTGTGTGTGTGTGTGTGTGTGTGTGTGTGTGTGTGAGGTATGCGCAGCCTCAGGCTCGGGTTTGTGTCGAGGCTTGCTGAGGCCACTGAGCGGATCGGTTTAGCGAAGCACAACGGCGCTACTGTTCACGCTGCAGCTACCGGAGCTACAAGCAAGCGGCGACAAGTTGTGACTTCAGTTCATCTCGACTCTCAGACGTGAGCACACGTACAGGCCACGCTTCCAAAAAACACGGGACGGGTAGTAAAGCGCAGTGAAAAGAAGAATCTGTTACATATTTATTTAACTTATTATAAAAAAGATTTATAATATTTCACTGATCAACTCACTTCAAAGTCTTGTGTGCATGTGAGGCATCTATTAGATGTGGATCTGATGGTGCGTGTGAGGGTGAGTGATCTATTAGGTGTGGATCTGATGGTGTGTGTGAGGGATCTATTAGATGTGGATCTGATGGTGCGTGTGAGGGTGAGGGATCTATTAGATGTAGATCTGATGGTGCGTGTGAGGGAGAGGGATCTATTAGGTGTGGATCTGATGGTGTGTGTGAGGGTGAGTGATCTATTAGGTGTGGATCTGATGGTGCGTGTGAGGGTGAGGGATCTATTAGATGTGGATCTGATGGTGCGTGTGAGGGTGAGGGATCTATTAGATGTAGATCTGATGGTGCGTGTGAGGGAGAGGGATCTATTAGGTGTGGATCTGATGGTGCGTGTGAGGGAGAGGGATCTATTAGATGTGGATCTGATGGTTCGTGTGAGGGATCTATTAGGTGTGGATCTGATGGTGCGTGTGAGGGTGAGGGATCTATTAGATGTGGATCTGATGATGACGGATCTATTAGATGTGGATCTGATGGTGCGTGTGAGGGATCTATTAGATGTGGATCTGATGGTGCATATGAGGGTGAGGGATCTGTTAGATGTGGATCTGATGGTGTGTGTGTGAGGGTGAGAGATCTATTATATGTGGATCTGATGGTGAGGGTGAGGGATCTGTTAGATGGGGATCTGATGGTGCGTGTGAGGGTGAGGGATCTATTAGATGTAGATATGATGATACGTGTGAGAGTGAGGGATCTAATAGATGTGGATCTGATGGTGCGTGTGAGGGTGAGGGATCTATTAGATGTGGATCTGATGGTGTGTGTGTGAGGGTGAGGGATCTATTAGATGTGGATCTGATGGTGAGGGTGAGGGATCTATTAGATGTGGATCTGATGGTGTGTGTGAGGGTGAGGGATCTATTAGATGTGGATCTGATGGTGTGTGTGAGGGTGAGGGATCTATTAGATGTGGATCTGATGGTGCGTGTGAGGGTGAGGGATCTATTAGATGTAGATATGATGATACGTGTGAGAGTGAGGGATCTAATAGATGTGGATCTGATGGTGCGTGTGAGGGTGAGGGATCTATTAGATGTGGATCTGATGGTGTGTGTGTGAGGGTGAGGGATCTATTAGATGTGGATCTGATGGTGAGGGTGAGGGATCTATTAGATGTGGATCTGATGGTGAGGGTGAGGGATCTATTAGATGTGGATCTGATGGTGTGTGTGTGAGGGTGAGGGATCTATTAGATGTGGATCTGATGGTGAGGGTGAGGGATCTATTAGATGTGGATCTGATGGTGAGGGTGAGGGATCTATTAGATGTGGATCTGATGGTGTGTGTGAGGGTGAGGGATCTATTAGATGTGGATCTGATGGTGTGTGTGAGGGTGAGGGATCTATTAGATGTGGATCTGATGGTGAGGGTGAGGGATCTATTAGATGTGGATCTGATGGTGAGGGTGAGGGATCTATTAGATGTGGATCTGATGGTGCGTGTGAGGGTGAGGGATCTTTTAGATGTGGATCTGATGGTGTGTGTGAGGGTGAGGGATCTATTAGATTTGGATCTGATGGTGCGTGTGAGGGATCTATTAGATGTGGATCTGATGGTGTGTGTGAGGGTGAGGGATCTATTAGATGTGGATCTGATGGTGCGTGTGAGGGTGAGGGATCTATTAGATGTGTATCTGATAGTGTGTGTGAGGGTGAGGGATCTATTAGATGTGGATCTGATGGTGCGTGTGAGGGTGAGGGATCTATTAGATGTGGATCTAATGGTAAGGGATCTATTAGATGTGGATCTGATGGTGCGTGTGAGGGTGAGGGATCTATTAGATGTGTATCTGATAGTGTGTGTGAGGGTGAGGGATCTATTAGATGTGGATCTGATGGTGTGTGTGAGGGTGACGGATCTATTAGATGTGGATTTGGTGGTGTGTGTGAGGGTGAGGGATCTATTAGATGTTGATCTGATGGTGCGTGTGAGGGTGAGGGATCTATTAGATGTGGATCTGATGGTGAGGGTGAGGGATCTTTTAGATGTGGATCTGATGGTGCGTGTGAGGGATCTATTAGATGTGTATCTGATGGTGCGTGTGAGGGTGAGGGATCTATTAGATGTGGATCTGATGATGACGGATCTATTAGATGTGGATCTGATGGTGCGTGTGAGGGATCTATTAGATGTGGATCTGATGGTGCATATGAGGGTGAGGGATCTGTTAGATTTGGATCTGATGGTGTGTGTGTGAGGGTGAGAGATCTATTATATGTGGATCTGATGGTGAGGGTGAGGGATCTGTTAGATGGGGATCTGATGGTGCGTGTGAGGGTGAGGGATCTATTAGATGTAGATATGATGATACGTGTGAGAGTGAGGGATCTAATAGATGTGGATCTGATGGTGCGTGTGAGGGATCTATTAGATGTGGATCTGATGGTGCGTGTGAGGGTGAGGGATCTATTAGATGTGTATCTGATAGTGTGTGTGAGGGTGAGGGATCTATTAGATGTGGATCTGATGGTGCGTGTGAGGGTGAGGGATCTATTAGATGTGGATCTAATGGTAAGGGATCTATTAGATGTGGATCTGATGGTGCGTGTGAGGGTGAGGGATCTATTAGATGTGTATCTGATAGTGTGTGTGAGGGTGAGGGATCTATTAGATGTGGATCTGATGGTGTGTGTGAGGGTGACGGATCTATTAGATGTGGATTTGGTGGTGTGTGTGAGGGTGAGGGATCTATTAGATGTTGATCTGATGGTGCGTGTGAGGGTGAGGGATCTATTAGATGTGGATCTGATGGTGAGGGTGAGGGATCTTTTAGATGTGGATCTGATGGTGCGTGTGAGGGATCTATTAGATGTGTATCTGATGGTGCGTGTGAGGGTGAGGGATCTATTAGATGTGGATCTGATGATGACGGATCTATTAGATGTGGATCTGATGGTGCGTGTGAGGGATCTATTAGATGTGGATCTGATGGTGCATATGAGGGTGAGGGATCTGTTAGATTTGGATCTGATGGTGTGTGTGTGAGGGTGAGAGATCTATTATATGTGGATCTGATGGTGAGGGTGAGGGATCTGTTAGATGGGGATCTGATGGTGCGTGTGAGGGTGAGGGATCTATTAGATGTAGATATGATGATACGTGTGAGAGTGAGGGATCTAATAGATGTGGATCTGATGGTGCGTGTGAGGGTGAGGGATCTATTAGATGTGGATCTGATGGTGTGTGTGTGTGTGTGAGGGTGAGGGATCTATTAGATGTGGATCTGATGGTGAGGGTGAGGGATCTATTAGATGTGGATCTGATGGTGAGGGTGAGGGATCTATTAGATGTGGATCTGATGGTGTGTGTGAGGGTGAGGGATCTATTAGATGTGGATCTGATGGTGTGTGTGAGGGTGAGGGATCTATTAGATGTGGATCTGATGGTGCGTGTGAGGGTGAGGGATCTATTAGATGTAGATATGATGATACGTGTGAGAGTGAGGGATCTAATAGATGTGGATCTGATGGTGCGTGTGAGGGTGAGGGATCTATTAGATGTGGATCTGATGGTGTGTGTGTGAGGGTGAGGGATCTATTAGATGTGGATCTGATGGTGAGGGTGAGGGATCTATTAGATGTGGATCTGATGGTGAGGGTGAGGGATCTATTAGATGTGGATCTGATGGTGTGTGTGAGGGTGAGGGATCTATTAGATGTGGATCTGATGGTGTGTGTGAGGGTGAGGGATCTATTCGATGTGGATCTGATGGTGTGTGTGAGGGTGAGGGATCTATTAGATGTGGATCTGATGGTGTGTGTGAGGGTGAGGGATATTTTAGATGTGGATCTGATGGTGTGTGTGAGGGTGAGGGATCTATTAGATGTGGATCTGATGGTGTGTGTGAGGGTGAGGGATCTATTAGATGTGGATCTGATGGTGTGTGTGAGGGTGAGGGATCTATTAGATGTGGATCTGATGGTGTGTGTGAGGGTGAGGGATATTTTAGATGTGGATCTGATGGTGTGTGTGAGGGTGAGGGATCTATTAGATGTCGATGCAACAGGTTGCTGGGCGACCGAGACTCTAGTGCTTTACTAGCTGAATCTGGACTAACGTAACTTCACTAAACGTTGACGTAATGCTAGCAGTAGTTTAGCGGACACACCCGTACGGCGGTCAGGCGTAGCGCGAGGTGTCAGGCCCCCAGCGCTCCGGCCCCCGTCGGCCCCCGGTGATTCACGCGGCAGTAAATGGGAAAAGCATGTGCAGACAGAGCGCCGGTGAGACACGTCCATACACTTCCTGCCACCCTGCAGATGCCACAGCGCCTCCCGCGGGACCCGATTCACCTGAAGGAGGGCCAAGCGCTGCCAGATGTGTCGGAAACACACACACACACACACACACACACACTCACACACACACACTCACACACATGCTAACCCCGGCTAACAGTGTGTCGATTGTGTACGGCATATGCTTTCAGTCAGGGGTGAAAAATGCCGCGGCTCCTGCCAGACGTCTTTCAGCCTGAAGCTTCAGCAGATGTGTGTGTGTGTGTGTGTGTGTGTGTGTGTGTGTGTGTGTGTGTGTGTGTGTGTGTGTCACAGCCAGCAAGTCACGTCTGGTTATAGTATAAACCATCTCAGAGAGACACACACACACTGATATACACACATTATACACACACACATAGACACACACACAATATATACATATAATATACACACACACTGATATACACACACTGATAGACACACACACACTGATATACACACACACTGATATACACACATTACACACACACAAACATTCCTATAGACACAAACAAATATACACTTATACACACACATATAGACACACACACACATATATATATACAGTGTATCACAAAAGTGAGTACACCCCTCACATTTCTGCAGATATTTAAGTATATCTTTTCATGGGACAACACTGACAAAATGACACTTTGACACAATGAAAAGTAGTCTGTGTGCAGCTTATATAACAGTGTAAATTTATTCTTCCCTCAAAATAACTCAATATACAGCCATTAATGTCTAAACCACCGGCAACAAAAGTGAGTACACCCCTAAGAGACTACACCCCTAAATGTCCAAATTGAGCACTGCTTGTCATTTTCCCTCCAAAATGTCATGTGATTTGTTAGTGTTACTAGGTCTCAGGTGTGCATAGGGAGCAGGTGTGTTCAATTTAGTAGTACAGCTCTCACACTCTCTCATACTGGTCACTGAAAGTTCCAACATGGCACCTCATGGCAAAGAACTCTCTGAGGATCTTAAAAGACGAATTGTTGCGCTACATGACGATGGCCAAGGCTACAAGAAGATTGCCAACACCCTGAAACTGAGCTGCAGCACAGTGGCCAAGATCATCCAGCGTTTTAAAAGAGCAGGGTCCACTCAGAACAGACCTCGTGTTGGTCGTCCAAAGAAGCTGAGTGCACGTGCTCAGCGTCACATCCAACTGCTGTCTTTGAAAGATAGGCGCAGGAGTGCTGTCAGCATTGCTGCAGAGATTGAAAAGGTGAAGGGTCAGCCTGTCAGTGCTCAGACCATACGCCACACACTACATCAAATTGGTCTGCATGGCTGTCACCCCAGAAGGAAGCCTTTTCCGAAGTCTCTACACAAGAAAGCCCGCAAACAGTTTGCTGAAGTCATGTCAACAAAGGACATGGATTACTGGAACCATGTCCTATGGTCTAATGAGACCAAGATTAATTTGTTTGGTTCAGATGGTCTCAAGCATGTGTGGCGGCAATCAGGTGAGGAGTACAAAGATAAGTGTGTCATGCCTACAGTCAAGCATGGTGGTGGGAATGCCATGGTCTGGGGCTGCATGAGTGCAGCAGGTGTTGGGGAGTTACATTTCATTGAGGGACACATGAACTCCAATATGTACTGTGAAATACTGAAGCAGAGCATGATCCCCTCCCTCCGGAAACTGGGTCGCAGGGCAGTGTTCCAGCATGATAATGACCCCAAACACACCTCTAAGACGACCACTGCTTCATTGAAGAGGCTGAAGGTAAAGGTGATGGACTGGCCAAGCATGTCTCCAGACCTAAACCCAATAGAACATCTTTGGGGCATCCTCAAGCGGAAGGTGGAGGAGCGCAAAGTCTCGAATATCCGCCAGCTCCGTGATGTCGTCATGGAGGAGTGGAAAAGCATTCCAGTGGCAACCTGTGAAGCTCTGGTAAACTCCATGCCCAGGAGAGTTAAGGCAGTTCTGGGAAATAATGGTGGCCACACAAAATATCGACACTTCAGGAACTTTCACTAAGGGGTGTACTCACTTTTGTTGCCGGTGGTTTAGACATTAATGGCTGTATATTGAGTTATTTTGAGGGAAGAATAAATTTACACTGTTATATAAGCTGCACACAGACTACTTTTCATTGTGTCAAAGTGTCATTTTGTCAGTGTTGTCCCATGAAAAGATATACTTAAATATCTGCAGAAATGTGAGGGGTGTACTCACTTTTGTGATACACTGTATATATATATACATACACACAAAACATACCTATACACACACACACTGATATACACACATTACACACACACACAAACATACCTATAGACACAAACAAATATACACTTATACACACATATAGACACACACACACACACACATATATATATATATATATACATACACACAAAACATACCTATACACACACACACTGATATACACAAACACTGATATACACACATATACACACACATATAGACACACACTGATATACACACACATAGACACACATAGACACACACTTTCTCTCGCATACACATACACACACATATATATAGACACACACTGACACACTGACACAAGTATACCTTCACACTATTACACACAAACACTGACACACACACACACACACACACACACACACACACATATACACTTATACACACACTATTATACACATTCACAGACACACACACACGCACATATACACACACATTCTCTCTTGTATACACACCTGTACACACACAGTGACACATGTAGATATTCACAGTAGTACACACACACACACACACACACACACTGATACACACTTAAAACAAAACACACGTGGTGTCACACACACACACACACCTTCCCAAAGGATTCACCTCACCCTCCTACACATGGAAAACACATGTGGTACACACGCACACACACACACTCACACACACACACACACACACACACACACACACACACACACACACACGCACACACACACACTATAATCAAACAGCGTCAGAGTCTGAGAGGAACCTGGAACCGTGACTAAAATCCAGCAGGAACTGATGCTCCACGTCAAGGTCCACAAACCTTCAACACACCGGCTGATTCTCTGCAGCTGGGACTGAATACTTTGGGACTCGGATGTTTGAGGAACGCTGGAGACGTTCCAATTCATGTCCATCGTTTCCCGTACATCAGGACACATTTTCTGGATGAGAGACCACTGTTCCACGTACATCAGGACACAATTTCTCATACAAATGAATTTTCTTTCCTACACTGGATGTGAGACCACTGTTCCACGTACATCAGGACACATTTTTTCTGACCCTGGATGAGAGACCACTGTTCCATGTACATCAGGACACATTTTTTTTCTGACCCTGGATGTGAGACCACTGTTCCATGTACATCAGGACACATTTTTTTCTGATCCTGGATGTGAGACCACTGTTCCATGTACATCAGGACACATTTTTTCTGACCCTGGATGAGAGACCACTGTTCCATGTACATCAGGACACATTTTTTTCTGACCCTGGATGAGAGACCACTGTTCCATGTACATCAGGACACATTTTTTTCTGATCCTGGATGTGAGACCACTGTTCCATGTACATCAGGACACATTTTTTTCTGACCCTGGATGAGAGACCACTGTTCCATGTACATCAGGACACAATTTTCTCTGACCCTGAATGAGAGACCACTGTTCCATGTACATCAGGACACATTTTTTTTCTGACCCTGGATGAGAGACCACTGTTCCATGTACATCAGGACACATTTTATTTCTGACCCTGGATGTGAGACCACTGTTCCATGTACATCGGGACACATTTCTTTCTGACCCTGGATGTGAGACCACTGTTCCATGTACATCAGGACACATTTTTTTCTGATCCTGGATGTGAGACCACTGTTCCATGTATATCGGGACACATTTCTTTCTGACCCTGGATGTGAGACCACTGTTCCATGTACATCAGGACACATTTATTTCTGACCCTGGATGAGAGACCACTGTTCCATGTACATCAGGACACATTTATTTCTGACCCTGGATGAGAGACCACTGTTCCATGTACATCAGGACACATTTTTTTCTGATCCTGGATGTGAGACCACTGTTCCATGTACATCGGGACATATTTCTTTCTGACCCTGGATGTGAGACCACTGTTCCATGTACATCAGGACACATTTATTTCTGACCCTGGATGAGAGACCACTGTTCCATGTACATCAGGACACATTTTTTTCTGATCCTGGATGTGAGACCACTGTTCCATGTACATCAGGACACCTTTTTTTCTGACCCTGGATGTGAGACCACTGTTCCATGTACATCAGGATACATTTTATTTCTGACCCTGGATGTGAGACCACTGTTCCATGTACATCGGGACACATTTTTTTTCTGACCCTGGATGAGAGACCACTGTTCCATGAACATCGGGACACATTTCTTTCTGACCCTGGATGTAAGACCACTGTTCCATGTACATCAGGACACATTTTATTCTGACCCTGGATGAGAGACCACTGTTCCATGTACATCAGGACACATTTTTTTCTGACCCTGGATGTGAGACCACTGTTCCATGTACATCGGGACACATTTCTTTCTGACCCTGGATGAGAGACCACTGTTCCATGTACATCAGGACACATTTTTTTCTGATCCTGGATGACAGACCACTGTTCCATGTACATCGGGACACATTTCTTTCTGACCCTGGATGTGAGACCACTGTTCCATGTACATCAGGATACATTTTATTTCTGACCCTGGATGTGAGACCACTGTTCCATGTACATCGGGACACATTTTTTTTCTGACCCTGGATGAGAGACCACTGTTCCATGAACATCGGGACACATTTCTTTCTGACCCTGGATGTGAGACCACTGTTCCATGTACATCAGGACACATTTTATTCTGACCCTGGATGAGAGACCACTGTTCCATGTACATCAGGACACATTTTTTTCTGACCCTGGATGTGAGACCACTGTTCCATGTACATCAGGACACATTTTTTTTCTGACCCTGGATGAGAGACCACTGTTCCATGTACATCGGGACACATTTTTTTTCTGACCCTGGATGAGAGACCACTGTTCCATGTACATCGGGACACATTTCTTTCTGACCCTGGATGTGAGACCACTGTTCCATGTACATCAGGACACTTTTTTTTTTACCCTGGATGAGAGACCACTGTTCCATGTACATCAGGACACATTTTTTTTCTGACCCTGAATGAGAGACCACTGTTCCACAAATATCAGGACACATTTCTTTCTGACCCAGGATGTGAGACCACTGATCCATGTACATCAGGACACTTTTTTTTTTACCCTGGATGAGAGACCACTGTTCCATGTACATCAGGACACATTTTTTTTCTGACCCTGAATGAGAGACCACTGTTCCACAAATATCAGGACACATTTCTTTCTGACCCTGGATGTCAGACCACTGATCCACGTAAATCAGGACACATTTTATCATACAAATGAATTTTCTTTCTGACCCTGGATGAGAGACCACTGTTCCACGTACATCAGGACACATTTCTTTCTGACCCTCTGGCCCTGGATGAGAGACCACTGTTCCACAAATATCAGGACACATTTCTTTCTGACCCTGGATGTGAGACCACTGATCCACGTAAATCAGGACACATTTTCTCATACAAATGAATTTTCTTTCTGACCCTGGATGAGAGACCACTGTTCCACGTACATCAGGACACATTTCTTTCTGACCCTCTGGCCCTGGATGAGAGACCACTGTTCCACAAATATCAGGACACATTTCTTTCTGACCCTGGATGTGAGACCACTGATCCACGTAAATCAGGACACATTTTCTCATACAAATGAATTGTCTCTCTGACCCTGGATGTGAGACCACTGTTCCACGTACATCAGGACACATTTTTCCCATACAGATGATCAGAGTGTCCTGGACACTCCCCGGTGACGTTTGTGGTTCAGACTACCTGGTGCTGCCACCCTCTCCATATTTATATGGACACCTAGAAACGGTCGCCTGTAGCGCCTGTAGCTTGCATTCCTTAAGCCTGCTGAGCAATCGGAGGGAACGCCGGCGGGTGACTCCGCCGACCACATGAGAAGGTGAGAGTCACGAGCGGCGGGCGTGGCCGGAGGGCGGGGCCAGGTGTATTTTAGGCTTAGGACCGATTAGACCCGGGTGTCCAGATTTAGCCGCCGGCGGCTGATCCGTCGGGAGGAGATTCCGCTTTCACAATGAGCCGAGTGTTCAGCGCTGATCCATGTCTGATCCACGGCCACGCCCGCTTCGTCTCCGTCACACACACACACACACACACACACACACTCACACACTCACACTCACACACACACTCACACACACACACACACACACACACACTCACACGAGTGCCGGAGAAACAAGTCACAGTCTGTCCTATCTTATAAACACTCCACTTAAATCAGGGCAGCTGTAGCCTAGTGGTTAAGGTGCTGGACTAGTAATCAGAAGGTTGCTGGTTCAAGCCCCACCACTGCCAGGTTGCTGCTGTTGGGCCCCTGAGCAAGGCCCTTAACCCTCAATTGCTCAGATAATTTACTGTCTGGTAAATGTTGAAAAATGTAAATGTAAACCAAGTGCGTTACATTTTCGCCCAGCGTTCCATCCCGGTCAGGGTCGCGGATGGTACGGAGCCACCCGTAACCACTGGACTCACTCACACACACACACTCACTCACTCACTCACTCACTCACTCACTCACACACACACTCACACACCCACACACCCACTCACTCACCCACCCACCCACTCACCCACCCACTCACACACCCACTCACTCACCCACCCACTCACACACCCACTCACACACCCACCCACCCACTCACTCACACACTCACTCACACACCCACCCACCCACTCACTCACCCACCCACTCACTCACCCACCCACTCACACACCCACTCACTCACCCACCCACTCACACACCCACTCACACACCCACCCACCCACTCACTCACACACTCACTCACACACCCACTCACACACTCACTCACTCACTCACACACTCACTCACTCACTCACTCACACACACACTCACACACCCACCCACCCACTCACACACCCACCCACTCACACACCCACCCACTCACACACCCACTCACACACCCACCCACACACCCACCCACCCACTCACTCACACACTCACTCACTCACTCACCCACCCACTCACACACCCACTCACACACCCACACACTCACTCACACACTCACTCACTCACTCACACACACACTCACACACCCACCCACTCACTCACCCACTCACACACCCACCCACTCACACACTCACACACTCACTCACACACACACTCACTCACTCACACACACACTCACACACCCACCCACCCACTCACACACCCACCCACTCACACACCCACTCACTCACCCACCCACTCACACACCCACTCACACACCCACCCACCCACTCACACACCCACTCACACACCCACCCACCCACTCACTCACACACCCACTCACACACCCACCCACACACCCACACACCCACTCACTCACACACTCAACTCAACTCAAAAGAAGCTTTATTGGCATGACAAATAATGACATTCGTATTGCCAAAGCAAGTTACAGGGAAATATAAACAATAAAAATAAGAAAGAACAAAAATATACAGAACAGTTACATGTGCAAAAAATATAGAATAGAATAAAATATTAATAAAAACAGTGCAAAATAATAACAATAAAAAGTATAATATTTACAATAATGAGGTAGTAAAACAATCAGTTTGTGTGTGTGTGTATGTGTGTGTGTGTGTGTATGAGACATGGTCACCCACTGTCCCTCACCTGGTGACAGGTGTGTGTATAGAGTGCTGCTAGTGTGCAGCTCTCTCTGTGCTCCCCCAGTAGGTGGGGCAGTTTGTCGGGGTCTGGGAGGGAGGTGAAGTTGGGGATGATGTTGTTAAATTTAGGGAAGAATTGGGAGCGGACGTGGTGGTACTTGGTACACCGGGTGAGGAAGTGCAGCTCCGTCTCTACTGTACTGAGAGTGCAGTGCTGACACGACCTCTCCTCCCGGGGCAGCCAGGACCGGGTGTGTCGCCCCGTCTCCACGGCCAGGTCGTGTGCGCTCAGTCTGTACCTCGTCAGGGTGTTTCTTAATTTATGGTCGGATACTGCGCTCAGATAATCTGCTGCACTGTAGTGTCTGTTTAGGGTCAAATAGCACTGCATTTTACTTTGAGTTTTAGTTTCAGTTTCCCAATAATTCAGATATTTAGTTCTGAGTTTTTGTGTAATTTGGTTTATTTTAATTGGGTTTGCAGATTTCTTCTGTTCCTGAGTCTTTATTGTGTTAGTGTGTGTTAGTGGTGTGGCGGCGTGTGTTAGTAATGTGTTTGTGTGTGTTATTAGGGTGTCTGTGTGTGTTAGTGGTGTATCTGTGTGTGTTAGTGGTGTATCTGTGTGTGTTACTGGTGTATCTGTGTGTGTTAGTGGTGTATCTGTGTGTGTTAGTGGTGTATCTGTGTGTGTTACTGGTGTATCTGTGTGTGTTACTGGTGTATCTGTGTGTGTTAGTGGTGTATCTGTGTGTGTTAGTGGTGTATCTGTGTGTGTTAGTGCTGTGTGGGTGTAGTGACTCAGGACCAGTTGGATTAGGGGACTGGTATGTTTGCTCAGCTCTTGGTGTTTCAGGGCTTTATAATGATAAGTTTGGGGGTCGCTCTCATTTAGATGTTTCCAGAAGTTGATTGCTCTTCTCTGTATGTTGATAATTAGTGGAAATCGGCCTAATTCTGCCCTGCACGCATTGTTCGTGGTGTGTGTGTGTGTTGGTGTGTGTTGGTGTGTGTTGGTGTGTTGGTGTGTGTTCGTGGTGTGTCTGTGCACCTTTAGGATGCTTTTACAGAACTCTGTGTGCAGGGTCTCTAATGGATGTTTGTCCCAATTATGGAATTGATGGTGTGTAAGCGAACCCCAAACTTCACTGCCATATAGAGCAATCACTCACACACTCACTCACACACCCACTCACACACCCACTCACCCACCCACTCACACACCCACTCACACACCCACCCACCCACTCACTCACACACTCACTCACACACCCACTCACACACCCACTCACTCACCCACCCACTCACACACTCACTCACCCACTCACTCACACACTCACCCACTCACACACCCACTCACTCACCCACTCACTCACACACTCACTCACTCACACACCCACTCACACACCCACTCACACACCCACTCACACACCCACCCACCCACTCACTCACCCACCCACTCACACACCCACTCACACACCCACTCACTCACCCACCCACACACCCACTCACACACCCACCCACCCACTCACTCACCCACCCACTCACACACCCACTCACACACCCACTCACACACCCACTCACACACCCACCCACCCACTCACTCACCCACTCACTCACACACCCACTCACACACCCACTCACACACCCACTCACTCACACACCCACTCACACACCCACTCACTCACCCACCCACACACCCACTCACACACCCACCCACCCACCCACTCACACACTCACTCACACACCCACTCACACACCCACTCACTCACACACCCACTCACACACCCACTCACTCACCCACCCACACACCCACTCACACACCCACCCACTCACACACTCACTCACTGATGAATTAAGGTATTAGAACAACAGCCACTTTTCTGAAAAGCTTCTCACCAGACTTTGGAGTGTGTCTGTGGGGATTCGCCCGTCCGGTGCTGCAGTGTGGAACTCATTCCTTATTCTTTATATTTTAACTTCTTACACAAACATTAAATTAATAATAATTAAATAATAAATCAGGACAGGCGCTCGGGCGGAGCAGCGGACACGATGTGGTAATACATCAAACAGTTTATAAATGTGTAAAAATAAATGCAGTTTATCACGTCACAATACAGTGACAATACCATCATTGCTTTGTGATGGTTGCCTGAACAGCGCTCTATCTCGTGCCATCCTCGTTTTCTCCTCGAGTCCTTACACAAGGACGGGACGATGCCAATGGACTCGTTCTCCAAATCCTTGTTAAAATAAATGCAAACATTCTGTCTAAGCTTCTCAGATGATCTTGAGCTGAGAGAAGTCGCCGGCGCTTCTGGACCTTTGTTGATATCTGGAGTCTGAACCTGTGTTTGGAGACGCGGTGGTGACCCGTGTTTACTGACGAGGGTTTTCTGAAGGACTCCAGAGTCCATGTGATTCTGTTCATTACATTATTTCTCTGAACTGTGGAGCCTAAAACTCAGCCGCACATATACAATAGAAATCCATACGTCGATTCTGAACACGCCTCCATCCCAATCAGTGAAACACAGGAACAGGAGAGGACCTTCCCTAAACTGTTACTGCAAATTCGGAAGCATGTCACTCGTGTCGCTGGAACTAGTGAATTTAATAATTAAAACGGGTGTGTTAATATTTTTGTTTATTTTCATTACAGATTGAATTATTTAGAATTTGGTGCCTGCAACATGCTCCAAAAAAGTTGGGACAGGGGCGTGTTCCCCCATGTACCATTAGCGTTCCTATTAATGAGACTTTTTAATAAACTGATGATTATAATTTCTGTATTTGCGTCTATCTGAATCTTTTACTAATGTTATGGACTGTAGGTGGTGAAATTCTGACCTGCTTCGACCCAACACTTACTCGTGAATGACCGAGACTTTCATTAAAGCTCATTTCATTCCCAGTCGTGACCTGTTCTGGTCTCTATGGTAGTTGGTGTGTGTGTGTGGGGGGGGGGGGGGGGTCGGGGGTGCTTGTATTTGGGTTTGGGCGTGGTTGGCGCATTAGACTCGCCGTCCCAAATCTTTTTTTTTTTTCTTTTTTTTTTGAGATGTGGTTTTGAGATCTGAAGGATGGCACTGGAACTTTGTGCAACTTTTTAAATGAGCTTTAATTACAGTGATTATGTATGTGTGTGTGTATGTGTGTATGTGTGTGTGTGTGTGTGTGTGTGTGTGTGTGTGTGTGTGTGTGTGTAGGTGTGTAGGTGTGTTACTGTCTGTGTCAACATGGTTTTTGGTGTAATGACGAGTTGAGAAACACTCGCTCGGATCTCCAGCAGGGTTTGGAAACACGTCCCGGTGGGTCGAGCGCGAGGTTCGGTGCGCTCCTGTTCCGGTCTGTAGCCATGGTTCCAAAAAAGTTGGGACGGTTAGTAAAACGTGGTAAAAACAAGTGAGGTTTTAATTCTCATTAATCGTTAAACTCATTTCAAACTCAAGCGTAGCTTCATTGGCATGATAAATAAGGACATCTGTATCGCCTAAGCTTAGTTACAGATTTAGGAAACATCAACACCAACAACACCAATATCAACAACACTGATAACAACAACACTGACACCAACAACAACACCGATAAAACCAACAACACCGATAAAACCAACAACACCAATATCAACAACACCGATAACAACACTGACACCAACAACACCGATAACAACAACATCAACACCAACAACACCAATATCAACAACACCACTGACACCAACAACACCAATAACAACACCAACACCGATAACACCGATAACACCAACAACATCAACACTAACAAAACCAATATCAACACCGATAACAACACTGACACCAACAACACCAACAACACCAATATCAACAACACCGATAACAACACCACTGACACGAACAACACCAATGCCAACACCGATAACACCGATAACACCGATAACACCAACAACATCAACACTAACAAAACCAATATCAACAACACCGATAACAACACTGACACCAACAACAACACAGATAACAACACTGACACCAACAATACCAACAACACCAATATCAACAACACCGATAACAACACCACTGACACCAACAACACCGATAACAACACCAACACCGATAACACCGATAACACCAACAACATCAACACCATCAACACCAACAACACCAATAACAACAACACTGACACCAACAACAACACTAATAACAACATCGATAACACCAACATCAACACCAACAACACTTATAACACCAACAACATCAACACTGATAACACCAACATCAACACCAATATCAACAACACCGATAACAACAACACTGACACCAACAACACCGATACCAACACCAATAACAACAGCGATAACACCAACAACATTAACACTGACAACACCGATAACACCAACAACATTAACACCGACAACACCGATAACACCAGCAACATCAACACCAACAACACTGACACCAACAACACCGATAACACCAACAGCACCGACACCAACAACACCAATAACAACAACACTGACACCAACAACACCGATAACAACAACACTGACACCAAAACAACACTGACACCAACAACTCCGATAACAACAACACTGACACCAAAACAACACTGACATTAACAACACCGATAACACCAACAACATCAACACCAACAACATCAACACCAACAACACCGATAACAACACTGGCACCACCAACAACACTGATAACAACAACACCATCACTGACACCAACACTACCACCATTGACAACACTGAGAACAACACCAACAACACAACTAACACCACTACCACTAACAACACCCCTGACACCAACACTACCAACAACAACACTGAAAACAACAACACCAACATTACCAATGACACCACCACCGACATCCACACCATCACCTCCATGACCATCGACAACACCAACATCAACACCACCAACAACAACAACATCACCTCCTCGTCTCCAGCTCACATGTACCACATTGAGACGCCCTTCTAATCACTGAATTCATGTGTTCCAGTCACAAGTTGGTGTAATAAAGTTCTAGATGTAAAGGTCTGTAGCCACGGTTCCAAAAAAGTTGGGACGGTTAGTAAAATGTGGTAAAAAGAAGAATCTGTGAGGTTTTAATTCTCTTTGATCTTTAAACTCAATTCCAACTCAAACGTAGCTTCATTGGCAGGATAAATAAGGACGTCTGTATCGCCTAAGCTTAGTTACAGATTTAGGAAAGTGGTGAATAAATGGTAGAGATGAATATTAGGGCGCCCAGGTGGAACAGCTGGATATTCCACTAGCACACCAGCACCGAGATTCTAAACTCCTCGGTTCGAAACTCGCCGTTGCCACCGGTCATCTGGGCATAATCGGCAGTGCCTACATCAGACACGTTTCTGCTAGGGCGGGATGACCGGACTATCTGGGTGGGGTCTTCAAACGCCGTGTAAGGACCCTGATTGGATGATCGAGGCGCCTGTGCAGAATGCATGGGTGAAAAAGGGGTCGGAGGAGGCGTGAGCAGCAACACACCGACCGAGACTGCAATCAGGGATCCACCAGCAGGGGGAGACAAACCGACTAAGATAAACTGGTTTCTATTTTACCAGCTCTTTATTAGCAGGGTGCATATGGAGATCCGAATCGCGGAGTGATCCGAGTGTCACGCGGCAATCTCTGTTATCCCCCGTCTCAGTGCAGCGCCGTCGATCAGCCAGCAGAGGGCGTAATAGAAACGCTTTTTTAACCAAAGTATTAAGACGCCCCTTTTAAAGATTCAATTCAGACGTTCACTAACAGCTGTAATAAATTAATTATAGAAAATAAAATGACATGTTTAGCACTTACCCGCTCGCCTATTTAATAAATTATTAACTATAATTTCTGTCCCAACATTTTTGGAGCGTTAAGTTAATCAGTTGAACATTATAAATCTTTTATTTCTACTTTTATCAGTTAAATAAATATTTAACAGAATCAAAACATCACAGATTCTTCTTTTTACTGCATCTCACTTACCGTCCCAGCTCTTTTTGGAACCGTGGATTTCTGC
>NC_085998.1:1700175-1702675 GCF_030014385.1 Trichomycterus rosablanca
TCATACCAGCACAACACACACTAACACACCAGCACCATGTCAGTGTCACTGCAGTGCTGAGAATCATCCAGCACCTAAATAATACCTGCTCTGTGGGGGTCCTGACCATTGAAGAACAGGGTGAAAGGGGGTAACAAAGCATGTTGAGAAGTAGATGGACTACAGTCAGTAATTGTAGAACTACAAACTCTTATAATGTGTATATATGTACTATATAATGTGTGTTTAAGTTTGTGTGTGTGTGTTTATTAATAATAATAATAATAATACTAAATAATAATAATATATATAATAATAATTAATATAATAATAATAATAATTTAATAATAAATATAATAATAATAATAAATATTATAATAATAATACTAAATAATAATAATAAATATAATAATAATAATAATAATAATAGTAATAAATAATATTAATAATAATTAATATAATAATATAATAATAATAAATAATAATAATAATATAATAAATATAATAATAATAGTAATAAATACAATAATAATAAAAATAAATATGATAATAATAATTAATATAATAATAATTAATAATAATAATAATAATAAATATAATAATAATAATAATAATAATAATAATAAATATAATAATAATAATAATAATAATAATAAATATTATAATAATAATAATAATAATAAATATAATAATATTAATAATAATATAATAATATAATAATATAATAATAATAAATTATTGGTGTATTAAATCATAAATAAAATACTGGTGTATATTTATATTATAGTTGTGACGTGTTTACCTGGGTAACACGAGCGTCTATAAAATATTTTACTACATAATAATTAATTAATGAATTTGTTTTGTTTTTTTCATTTCTAACAGTCTCTGTGTGATTGCTGTTAAATTTGGGACTGTGTGTGTGTGTGTGTGTGTGTGTGTGTGTGTGTACACGGGGGGTTTAATGTTCTTTAAGGACGTATGATAATGCATCAGTGTTCACAAACTGTAGTGAAGAAGTTTGTGACCCCCCTCCTCGTTCCTCAGAGCACCGTGTCCGATACCCCATCAGATTAAAGTGTGTGTCAAGTGCACAACCCTCCCCCCTGCACGCACACACACACACACACACACACACACACACACACACACTCACACACACACACACACTCACACACACACACTCTGGTCCTAATGGATTTGTATCAGAGGGTCCCTGAGCTGCTCTGCGATTCCTTTTGAAACGTTTTCCCCGCAGCAGCCGCCCGAGGCGACGGCCTTCACACATCACAATGAGATTAAAACACACGCGTCCCAACTCTCGGCGAAACCCAACACTCGGGCACCGGCGCATCGGCGCACCAGAGCACCAGAGCACCGGCGCATCAGCACGACCGGGCCCTGAAACATAAACACCGCTTTAATACTGGAACCCTCCCAGCGAGAGAGCTGTGTTCCTGATACAGATAGATCAGAACCGTCCGCACCACCAGCAGCTTCTGTACACACGTGGAGAAGAAGGTCCTGGGTTCCATTCCCAGGTGGAGTCCTTTCTGTGTGGAGTTTTGCACGTTCTCCCCGTGTCTGGTGGATTTCCTCCCACAGGTTCATTGTGTGTGTGACTTCCTCTCATACTCTGATTAGCTCTGTGAACAGACTGTACTGTAGTGATAGACCTCACAAAGAGTGAATGAAACCACGTCCTCATGCTGGAACACAAACGACTTCAAAACTGGAAACGTCTCGTTTATTTCATACACGCTATATAGCCAAAAGTATTTGGACACCCAACCGTCAGCTGAACTCCAAACAAGAGTTTGGAGTATGTCTGTGGGAACACACACACACTTTCACAGCACACACACATACACATTAACAACACACACATACCCTAACACACATACACACACACACACACACACACCCTAACACTAATACACACACATTAACATCACACAAACACACCCCAACACACATACACACATTTACAGCACACACACACCCTAACACACACACACTCTAACACATACACACACACTAACACACATTAGCTACACGCACACACCAACACACATACACACATTAACAACACACACTCTAACACATACACACACACCCTAACACACATACACACCCTTACACTTATACACACATTAACAACACACACACACACACCCTAACACATACACACACATTAACAACACACACTTGAAGTGTGCCTGTAGGAATTTGTGCCTCATTTAGTCAACAGGTGACAGCATAAATGGCTGAGTGTTGATGTTCCTCAGTCGGTGTCCCAGTTCATCCCAGAGCTGTTGAGTGGGGCTGAGCTCAGGGCTCTGTGCAGGACACTGGAGTTTATAGAACTCTCTCATGCTGGAACAGGACAGGTCCTTCCCTAAACTGTTGCTGTTCCTTTATATGATTGATTTATTTCACCTGTCAGTGACTGTTGTGGCTGAAACACGTGAATGTAATAATCACAGGGGCGTCCCGATACTTCTGACCCTGTGATGTGTGT
>NC_085998.1:1705175-1710175 GCF_030014385.1 Trichomycterus rosablanca
CACACACACACACACACACAAACACACACACACACACGCCCGGGTTTGAATCTCAGCTGTGCTACCGACCGGCCGGGCGTCTACACAGACATGATCATCTATAGGGGAAGGACGACTGTGATGGGTGGGTTGGCTCCCAGATCTGCTGTATGTGTGTGTGAGTGTGTGTGTGTGTGTGTGAGTGTGTGTGTGTGTGTGTGTGGGTTGTATCTGCAGGTGCTTCATTAAAATATCGAACAGAGTTTAAACGTCCACAATCATTAAGCTGCTACTGACTGATACACACACACACACACACACACACACACACATATATATGTGTGTACAGGTCTCTGGACACACCCGGGCTTGATCACCTCAGCCTCTGAATCTAAATGTCACTGTAATAAAGCACTGTAAAATAAGCTTTCCAGCAACATCAAGGAGCTGCAGGCTGTTCCGGAGAGGACGAGAGTCCATGAGAGTCCGCAAGACTTATGGAGACTTGTGGAGAGTCTCTGCTGTAACGATAGACCTCACAAAGGAGCGAGCTTTACGACCATGAAGGGCGTGATCACTTTCTGAGTTTTACCGTGAGACGCTCTGAACTTTTCGAGGTGATTTTAGGATACTCAGCTGTATGACTTGATGCGAGTGTGTGTGTGTGTGTGTGTGTGTGTGTGTGTGTGTGTGTGTGAGTGTGTGTGTGTGTGTGAGTGTGTGTGTGTGTGTGTGCTGCTCACCATCTTCAGTCTGATCATCTCTGATCTTCAGCTTTAATAATTGATCCCGTTTTTTTTTTTTTGTTATGTTAAAACATGGTGCGTCTCCCTGGAGCGCTAATGCCGTGTGACGGCGTCTCACACACACACTCACACACACACACACACTCACACACACACACACTCACACACACACACACAGCCGGTGATTGACAAGGACAAAAAGAGGCGTGAGAGTGCGCCGGTGTTTTTGAATCTTGGGCGCAGGGTTGGGATTTGATCACGACTTTCACTTCTTAAAACCCGGCGTTTAATTATTCATCGGGACGCGCCCGCTTCCTCTCAGGGCCGAACGTCTTACAGTCGCCGTCCACGTATTTCGGAAACGCGCCTCTCCCCTGCGACCGGAGCGCGGCGTTCGACGGGAACATACCGGTCCGGTGGGTGGCGACAGGAACTACAAGCAAACTCGATCAGTGGACAGCACTGTCACATCACAGCGAGAAGGTCCTGGGTTCGATTCCCTGGTGGAGCAGTCCGGGTCCTTTCTGTTTCCTTTCTGTGTGGAGTTTTGCACGTTCTCCCTGAGTCTGTGTGGGTTTCCTTTGGGTGCTCCGGTTTCCTCTTACACTCCAAAGACCTGCAGTGTGTGTGTGTGTGTGTGTGTGTGTGTGTCGTGTGATGGACGGGCGACCTGTCCGGGGTGTCTCCTACCTTTCGCCTTGTGAACTGCACCCACTGCGACCCTGACCAGGATAAAGTGGTAATAAAACAGACACTGAGTGAATGAATGACAGATAAAGCGGTCACCTTAAAGTTTCTACAGGAACACTACACCACCGTGCAAGGAAATCCAGAAGGATTACAAAGCTCCAGGACTCCACTGAACCACAGTGAGAGCCATCACCTCTGTATAAAGGAAACTTGGAACAGTGGTGATTCTAGCCAGGGCCCGATGCGCTTAACAAAAGCTCCAGGACTCCACTGAACCACAGCGAGAGCCATCACCCCTGTATAAAGGAAACTCGGAACAGTTGTGACTTTACCAAGGGGCCAGAACACCCACCAGAAAATCCTCAAAAGCTCCAGGACTCCACTGAACCACCACAAGAGCCAGTGATTCTACCCAGGGGCCGGCACACTCAACAAAAATCTCCAGGACTCCACTGAACCACAGCGAGAGCCATCACCTTAGAATAAAGCAAACTTGGAACAGTAGTGATTCTACCCAGGGCCTGGCGCACTCACCAAAAGCTCCAGGACTCCACTGAACCACAGCGAGAGCAATCATCTCTGTATAAAGCAAACTTGGAAAACTGGTGGTTTAGTGGAGTCCTGGAGCTTTTGTTGAGCACGCCGGCCCCTTGGTACAATCACCACTGTTCCAAGTTTCCTTTATTCCGATATGCTGTGACGATAGACCTCACAAAGAAGCGAGGTCATTTCCAATTCTTGCAGGCGCGGAGCTACACCCGAGTGAAGACGCTGGGAATCTCTGAGACTGTGAGGTCATCTGTCCGTGAGCTGAAGCTGAGCCGCGATTGGTTAAGCATCAGGGCAGAGTGAAGCCCGACCAGTTATTAAACGAGGGGGGGCGATTACTTTTTCCCACGGTGCTGTAGGCGGGACGGTCTGGACTCCGGCGCGGGTGATCGCTCGTGACGGCGGTGGTGTGACGGTCTGGACTCCGGCGCGGGTGATCGCTCGTGACGGCGGTGGTGTGATTCACACCTACAGCGTGTCGCGGTGTGTAGCGCGGAGAGGCGCTGATGGGCGCCGGCGGACTCGGACCGTGCCGGGGTGAGAAGAGATGAAATAAACACCTGGCACGTGCCGACTCCAGCGTTCAGCTCCGGACTAGCCGAGGGCCGACGTGCCAACTGCTGTTTACTGAGCGTCTGCCTCGTTACCCATCATGCAGTGTGGCGCCGCCAAAGGGAACCACGGGGGGAAATCCGAGAGGACGTTTAGGTGCTTCGTTCGGTTGGGGCGGCGAAACGTCGCCTAGCGTTTACCGCGGGAGACGATGATCCAAACACACGGGGTGAGAGCGGGTTCCAAAAGTATTCACACCCCTCGACTGGACACAGTCTGAAAAGGCACTTCTGGGTCGGTAAGGGCCCGAAAACCAAGCCATTAAGTCCAAGGAACCATCTGTGGATCTCCAAGATCAGGTGTTGACCGTCCTGGGACCCGGGAAGCTTGGAACGACCTTGAACCTTCCTCGAGTTGGACATCAAGAAGGTTCTTGGTCTGAGAGGTAAGGAAGAATCCTATGGTCACTCTTAAAGAGCTCCTGATGGTGCTGTGCAGGAATGGGAGAACCTGGTAGACGAAAATCCATCTCTGGAGCCTCCATAAATCTGGTATTTAGGTTGGAGTGGGTTCCAAAAGTATTCACACCCTTCGCTGTGGCCCCTGCTCACTTTGATGATCCTTGACGCGTTTGGAACTTGACTGGACACAGTTTGGGAAGGCACTTCTGGGTCTGTAAGGGTCCAAAAACCAAACTGCCAAGTCCAAGGAGAGTCCCAGGACTCGGGAAGCTTGGCACAACCTCGAACCGTCCTAGAGTTGGACGTCTGGCCAATTGGGCAACCTGGCAAGAAGGTTCTTGGTCTAGAAGGTAGCAAGGAACCCAACTGTCACTCTCTAAAAGAGCTCCAAAAGGTCTTGTGCATGAATGGGAGAACCTGTTGGATGGAAAACCTAAATATGGTATTTAGGTTGGAGTGGGTTCTGAAAGTATTCATACACCTTGACTTCAGACCCTTTGCTGTGGTTCCTGCTCACTTTAATGATCCTTGACGTGTCCGGAACTCGACTGGACACAGTTTGGAAAGAAATTTCTAGGTCTGTAAGGGTCCAAAAACCAAACCGTCAAGTCCAAGGAACCATCCGTGGATCTCCAAGATCAGGCTTTGAGAGTCCTGTGACCCGGGAAGCTTGGCACAACTTCAAACCCTCCTAGAACTGGACATCCAGCCAATTGGGCAACCTGGCAATAAGGGTCTTGGTCTGGGAGGTAAGAAAGAACCCAACGGTCACTCTAATAGAGCTCCAAATGGTCCTGGAGAACCTTTTAGACGAACATCCATCTCTGGAGCCTCCGTAAATCAGGTATTTAGGGCAGAGTGGGTTCCAAAATTATTCACATCCATTGACTTCGGACCCTTCAATGTGGTCCCTGCTCGCTTTGATGATCCTTGACGTGTCTGGAACTCGACTGGAGCCCGCTGCAATCTGGACTGACTGGACGCAGTTTTTAAGTTCTGGGTCTGTAAGCCAAACCATCAAGTCCAAGGAACCGTCCGTGGATCTTCAAGATCAAACTCTAGCCGTGCATGGATCGAGATTTGAGAGTCCCGGGAGCTAGGAAGCTTGGCACGACCTTGAACCTTACTAGAGTTGGACGTCCGGCCAATTGGGCAACCTGGCAAGAAGAATCTTGGTCTGGGAGGTAGCAAGGAACCCAATGGTCACTCTAAAAGAGCTCCTGGTGGTCAAAAGGTCCTGTGCAGAAATGGGAGAACTTGGTAGACGGACAAACATCTCTGCAGCTTCCATAAGCAGATCTTTAGGGCCCAATTAGTCTCATGAGGCAACACGAGGGTAAGATTCTCGGATCTGATGGGATGAAAACGAGACTCTTTGGGCAGAACCCCAAGCACCAAGTTCTGCAGATAACGCCACCTGGATCATTCCATCCCTACAGTGAAACGTGGTGGTGGTAGCATCTCTCACGTTTATGGAATTTAGTGTCGCTTTTATACATTTACGAATACGATCCACAATCCTGGAATAACTGAAGACTTTGCTCATGGACCCACGCTGGAAGAAGTGGAACTAGAACCAGCAACCTTCTGATTATGAGATCAGTAAGCACTAAGCCAGCACTAGGGGGTCTCAGCAGCTGGGACAGGGGAACCGGTACCAACTGAGGGACCTTATAAACCTCATTTCCCCCAAAAAGTTGGGATGTTTAGTAATAGGTCAGTTGTAGCCTAGTGGTTAAGGTGCTGGACTAGTAATCAAAAGGTTGCTGGTTCAAGCCCCACCACTGCCTGGTTGCCACTGTTGGGCCCTTGAGCAAGGCCCTTAACCCTCAACTCTGTGTCTATGAGGTCACCGGACTCTCTGGGAAAAGACGTCACCTTGATGGCTCTCGAAAATCCCAACGACATACGCCTTCACATCAAAGGTTCACTATATGGACAAAGTACTGGGACAGCCCTTCTGCAACAGCTTAGGGAAGGCCCTTACCTCTTTAAAGACATGAAGAAACTCCCACTCAACAGC